>NW_027062649.1:2764001-2898171 GCF_032884065.1 Artemia franciscana
AATTCAGTTATCACAAAACATTTTCAATAAATCAACATAAATTTAAGTTTTCGTTTAGCTGTTTTAATTGATTTTGAAGTATCCAATTTAGACGTATAAATATTCCAATACCGAATTACCGAGTTTCGAAGGGAGAATTTCGATCTTTCATTTATTATTATTGGCTGATATAATTTAATGAAATTTCTAGTTAGATGTCCGTGTTCAATACTTTTAAGTGGGAAAAGGTTTGAGGAACGAAAAAACGAGGGAAGCAAACCACGGTCATACTTCAGTTTGAAGAGGATAGATTCAACCGTCACAAAATGTATTAAAGGAAGAATATTAAGGAAGCAATACAGAGAATCAGCTGACGACTTCGCTGGATATAATTTAGGGGAAGGCAAGTAGCTCTTAAGGACTCGCAAAGCTTTGTTCTGTTGTCTCTGAAGTGGCATAATATGAGGACTAAATGTGTTAAGGTAAAAAAGTGATGAAAACATGAAATGAGAATGAATAAGTGCATAATAAAGTGATCTCATTGCTTCAAAGGGAAGGGATGACCTGAGTATTCGCATTATCCCTATATTTCTCCCCAATTTCATCCGCAGATTAGATATATGAGGCTTCCATGATAGATTAGAGTCAAGGAGAACTCCGAGGTATCGAGTTTTTGTAAATCGGTTCAAGAGTTTTTGTAAATTATGAAAGCCTGTTGTTCAATTTTCATAGAGAGAGAACTATTATCCAGCTAAGCATATTTATAAATCGAAATGGAATGTTAGGTCTTTGAAGGACAAATTCATATTATGAGTTATTCTTTAATTTAGAGTTGCTGAGTACTTTCATATTTTTCACCTTTAGTACCTATAATGCCTGTGATTTGGAATACTTATTTATATCTTTCGTTTCATTTCAGTGAGTTTGTCTTCTTCAAGGATTTTGTTCTTATTCCTGGAATGGAGCAAGAAGAATTTTGTTTGAAGTGGAACAACTACCTGGATGTATTTCATGGAGCTTTTTTATCTATATTAAACAGTGAGAACTTCACAGATGTCACCCTGTTTTGTGACAGCCAAAGCATCAAATGTCACAGACTTATTCTCTCATCTTGTAGTTCCTACTTTGAAACACTGTTTCTTGGGATATCACACCCCCATCCTATTATAATTCTAAAAGATGTGAAATTTCATGATCTGCAAGCTTTGGTAAAATTTATGTATACAGGTGAAGTGACTGTTCCACCAGCTCAAACTAGGTCATTAGTAAAATTGGCTGAAATGCTTAAAGTTAATGGTCTTGCATATTCTAATGAGACAGCTACCCAGATACAGAAACCTAGATATCCCTCTCAAAACTCTCAAATTACTCAACCGGCTACGGAGGGAGACAGAGTTGATACAACTTGTGAAAACAGTATCTTGGCTGAAGATTCTTCCAGTGATCTTGAGCCTCCTGTTGCAGATACCTTAAATGATAGCTTTGTAAACTATCCTTCTAATTCTAGTTCCTCTGTTTATAAGACAGATATTGGTGCATGCAACTCACTAGTAAGTTTTTTTTTATTGAAGTTCACTTTATTCAAAATAAAGTGCCTAAAAGATGGTTATGTATTTAGTTCCTCTGTTTATAAAACAGGTATTGCTGAATGCAGTTCACTTGTAAATTTTTTTAATTGAATTTCCCTTCAGTCAAAGTTCAGTGATCAATGGATGATTATATATATTTAATTTTAATTTTTGTTTCAGGAAGACTC
Organism: Artemia franciscana; assembly: GCF_032884065.1. Lineage (NCBI taxonomy): Eukaryota > Metazoa > Arthropoda > Branchiopoda > Anostraca > Artemiidae > Artemia > Artemia franciscana. The sequence goes on from NW_027062649.1 coordinate 2,765,737, forward strand.
TTGGCTAGGTTACAGCCAAAAGATAGCATGATACTTGTGTAATACTTAGACATTAGAATCTTCTTTCCCGCCTGAAAAATACCTTAGGCTAGAAATTCTTTATTTTAACTGTCAAAAAATACTAAGCACAAGGTCCGATTTTGTTGTCTTTGATAAGAAATTTTTTTCTCATATTTTGACATTCTGGCTTTTGTTTCCTTCAGAGGTTCAATAGGTTATCCAATGGCTCCCTTGTCTTTGCCAAAACTGCTTAAACTTAATTTTTCATTAAACACTGCCTTAGGCTAGAAAAATACTTAGTAATACTTAGTAACATGATACTTGTGTAATACCTAGACACTCGAATCTTTTTTCCCACCTGAAAAATACCTTAGGATAGCAACTCTTTATTTTGATAGTTAAAAAGTACTAAGCATAAGGTCCAATTTTGCTGTTAAGGTTTTTCATCTTTGATAAGACGTTTCTTTTTCTCTCGTATTCTGCTTTTGTTAAATCCTAAGTACCAAAAATGCTCCCAGATTCAAAGTGCTCCCTGGTCTTTGCCAAAACTGTTTAAACTTAATTTATCCCTCTTACAACACAATGATAGAAGAGTTTAATAACATTTTAATGAAAGTCCTTAGACCGCTAATTTGAATAGAATAAAGTCTTATATTTTGGTAAATGGTCTGAGGTGTGAGGTTAGGATCCCCAGATTTTCTGAAAAAAAATTCTCTTAAAAGATTTAAGTTTCAAGCTTACCAACTATTAAAAAAGCATATGGATATTCTATTTTCATCTGAGTCTATACACCTTGACCAATTATACTAAACTACACAATTGGTTTGAGTGCAGAAAATGGTCTCAATGACTTCACATAACAAAATAAATTGATTTCTGCTGGAAAATAGGCATTGTCAAGCATCTGTATACATGATACATAGAAACTTTTTGAAGAAAACAAATAAATATAAAACAGTTGTTAAGAAAATCCAAGGTAACAAAAGCCAACAATTACCAGTTTGGTAATTACCAATTTTTTTCAGTTTGGTGAATTTTGACAAGTTTGTAATATTAACTCCTTTAGAGACTGTTTTCAGTGCAGGAATTTATTATACACTATATTTCAAAGTTGTGGCCTTTGTCCTGTTCTATAAAAAATCTACCAGAAGATATATCTACCACATAGGTTAAAATTCTTTTTTTTTTGTTTCAGATGGGAACAGGGTTTTCACTTTTTTGTTTACAAAGGCTTCTGTCCATGTGTGGCTTTTTTTGTCCTTTTTTTTTAACTAGTTCAGGAATTTATGGTATAGTTCATAGGTGTGGTCTTTTCCAGTCCTGTTAAAAATCTACCAGAAAATCTCTCTACCACATAGGTTAAAATTCCAAGGAAACCATATTTTCAGGTCTCTGTTTCCTCTTGTGTATTTAAAATGAGAACAAGACCTTAACTTTTTTTGTTTACAAAGAGTCCTGGCCATATGTATCTTTTTTTTGTGTGTTTTTAAAAGCTATTGAATTTCACACCAGTAAACATGTTAAAATAAGGATTTGATTAACTTGCCTTTACAGTTTTGTGTGGCAGATATGTCCTGGCAAATTTGGTCAGGTATAGACAATTATGTTAAATATTTCTCTGGAATAACTATATTCACCCACAATAATTAACGAAAAGATATTTATAATATATATTTTGTAATAAAAACTGCTGAGCTATCAGAATCTGTCTGTATTCGTCTGAACTGGATCAATCAAGGTCTATAGAAAGTAAGTAAAATTACTATAAAATAAAAACTCAATAAGTAAAATTACTAAAATACAATAAAATTGGGTAAAACAGGGTACTCGGTCAGGAATATAGGGTAAAAGTTTTTGTTTTAGAGTTGTCCTGTAGCTAAAAGACCAGTTGAAATTTTTCCTTTTTGTCTGTCGTTTTATCAGCTTTTAATTAAAAATTTTAATGATTTCAATTTTCCTCCGCTTGGAAAAGGTAGTGCCCCTTCTCTGGAGTTTCATCAATTTAATCAATAGTCTAGTTTAACCTTTTAGTAATCTTTTGCCAAGGGTAATATCTCAGTGCTTTGACAATACTTAATTTCAGACAACTATTTTGTTAAAAATAAACTTCAAAACTTCATTCTTGTTTTTCGGGTTCCTGTTTTATCACGGTTAATTCAATTTACGGGTATGCGAGTTGAAACATGAGATACACATTGGCAAAATTCATGGAACTATGTAATTTTGACTATGTATTTGTACATTAAAGAAGAGAGGATTGGGGGTAAAGTATAGTAGAGCTGCATGCACAATGTGTGACCTACAATTATTATGTACAGAATGACGTAAGAATTGTTTTCTTAAAATGTTTCCTTCTCAATAGCCGCTGATTATCCCGTATATAAAATGGCCCGTTCTCTTCAACGCCCCGCTCATTACGCTGAAGTTTTTTATTGCTTTAAAAAGTAGAATTGTGAGAAAGTCAAACTTTAGCCTTTACCGAAAATTAAATAAAAAAAACGAGTTTTTTTTTAAACTGAAACGAAAGAGTGACATTGAAACTTAAAATAAACAGAAATTATTCTGTATATAAAATGGCCCGTTCTCCTCAATGCCCCGCTCTTTACGCTTAAGTTTTTTATTGCTTTAAAAAGTAGAATTGTGAGAAAGTCGAACTTTAGCGTAAAGAGCGGGGCGTTCAGGAGGGGACAGCCACTTTCATATGCGGAATAGTTTCTGTTCGTTTTAAGTTTTAATGTCGCTGCTTACTTTTAGTAAAACTAACTTGTATTTTTATTTAATTCCTATTTTTTAAGTAATGCTGGAAAATCCAGCGACTCATTCATGGAAATTCCCATGAGAAATTCATCCCTGGAAAGATCCTCCGACGTAACCTCGCTAAACTTTTGATTGTTTTCGAGAAAAAAAAATTCTTATTGTTCTAATAAACAACCCTTGCGTTGCAGGAGTCGTTCTTAAAGGACTTGGACAAAATTCAAGCTGTAGCTTAAAGAGCAAGGTATTTAGGAGGGGGCCATCCGCTTCGTATTCATAATAATTTCCATTTGTTTAAGTTTTAATATTGCATTTTCACTTTAAGTCGAAAATTTAATTTTTTCTTAAATAATATTGGTAAATCTGATTCCACCTTCTCTGAAACATTCCTTGCAACGTAAAGGTCCTCTAGACAATTCAATAGTAATACTTCTTTCATAACTCACCACAGCACCAAGCCGCCTGAAGTCAACAACAGCTATGCATGCTCCTTCTCCATCCCAATCTACTCAAAGCCTATCTATTTACACCCTCCCAAGAAGTTCTAATTCCCCTTAAATCTTTTCTCAAGTCTTCCTCCCACCGCTACCGAGGACAAGCGGCTTTCCGTTTAGCCCTAGATGGTTGGCCAAGAATGACAATCTTTGGCAATCTGTCACCCATCATCTGCAGAACGTGCTCCATCCATCTCAGCCTTTCTCTCATTGTAGCCCTAGCAAGCGGGATTGAACAATATTATTCATATAGCCTACTTTTTAAAATACAGTTGGTCAGCTTTTGGACCTTTCTGCTATGCTGGACAGAATGGCTATCCCAAAATTTTGATAAGACAATTTTGAGGGGAAAGGGCGTGTGAGGGGGACCACTGGCCCTCTAATCTTTTTGGTCACTTAAACAGGACAATATAACTTAATTTCCATTAGAATGAGCCCTTTCCCAATATTCTAGGGCTATTGGTTCAATACGATCATTCCTGAAAAAAAAAACACAACAAACAAAGATGTATCCGTGTTCTTTCTTCTGGCAGAAATACAAAATTCCACATTTTTGCAGATAAGAGCATGAAACCTCTACAGCAGGGTTCTCTGATATGCTAAATCTAATGGTGGGATTTTCATTAAGATTCTTTGACTTGAAGGAGGTTGTTATCCCCTTTTTTGAAAATCAGGCAAATTCTCTCAAGATAATAGCCTTTGATTGGGATCAATGAATTTAATGAATCTTATGAGTTAGCCGTCCTGGCTAAGTGTTTGGTATGCTGGTTTGAGACTTCTTTGTCCAAGTGGAACGAATTAGATCCCTGGCATAGCCAGTTATTTGGTTGGGAGCGGGGGTCAGTGGCGTGAATCTGTTTGCTCAGCATGAGTCGACCAATCTATTAGTGTTGATCCAACATATGTGCCCTAGACTAAAGAGTATCTTAACAAAGTAACGTGAAGAAAATTATTACCTTCTGCTTATCAGGATAGCTTCTAGTTTGGCTGTCCCCTCAAATGCCTCTACGTGTAATTATTATTTCTAATGTTTAAATATTTTCCAAAGTGTAGGGAGTGGGCAATTTTGTCATTTTTTCAACTATTTTCAGTGAAAATACCAAAAGGCTTATTATCTATTAAGATATAGAGATATAGAATAGTAGATGTTTACTGCTCAGTGCAGTGTTTCCACTTCATGATGGCGATTCTCCGTTCTGGTTGACAAAAAAATCCTAAAAATTCCGACGACTGAGAACGAAAAATCCGTCAAATTTTCCGTTAAAAAATCCTAAAAATCCACAAAAAAATCTGCTCAAATAGAACTCTTGTGGTAAGCAGTTGCTACAAGCAGAACAGTGTGCTCTGTTGAAACACTTCCTGGAGTTCAATGCTGCCCTTAAGAAAGATTCCACGAGATCCGTGTGCAGTCAAATGAGAAAAAAAAGCTAAAAATTCCATTTATTCACTTCTTGAAAAGGTGGTGTGAACGGGATAGATAAGAGGGTTGAAAAAATGATGCACTGGCTACTTGAATTTCACCTAAAATATCGTCAAGCCGAACTGCGGATCAGTAAGTGCGTTCTTACCCAGAGTGTTCTTTCGAGTTTACATCTCGTTTCTCCCTTTTTGTGTTTTTAATGTAACTAATGACCCCCCCTCCCAGAAAGATACCAAAAGAGTTTTAAGACCGATGTTTAACAGTTCATGGATATTTTTCATATAGTCCAGAATGTCGCCGAGTATCTCGTTGCCTGTAAATTGCTAAATGAATCCCGCAACTATCTCATTGTGAAAAAGACCACAACTCTATGAAACCAAGTGTGTCAGTGGCACTTCTGCTTGAGTTGGACTAGAGTATATCTCGGAACGCTCGTTTATCCGTCTATAGACTACAATTCCTATCTGATCGTACAGCTCAAACATACAATGTTCTGTTAAGTGGTATACAAATCAGCCTGTTGTCTAAATTATTAGACAGCTAAGCTAACTCAGTAAAAACTGTCCTTTTATCGTGATAGACTACGATCTGCAGTTACTTTGGGCAAAAGAGAGCTCGACGGATTTGATGTGTATTTACGGTAGACCTATTAGAACTCATGAAGGCCAATAGCTCGGAAGCTAGCTCCTTTGAAAGCCTCGAAATTTTGAGAAAATACACGCTTAGTAACTAGAACGGATACGGATATCGATTAACTATAATATGTAATGCTGTATAAAAAAAAAAAACAACCATTTTCTGGGGTACTGGGATACAATGGAAATCAGCTACCACTGCATGTTGGCGACGGCATCAGCTCCAGAAACAAGAGCTTCACGTTGTATACTAGCTAGTGTTTGACACTCTTCAACCGTCATGTTTGCCTTGACCGACATGATTCTTTTGGTCAGCTTTTGGTTCAGCATGATCGATTTGGAGTGAACGTTTATTCTTCTCATCCCTGGCTTCGTTTGCATCGCAGTCCTTAGCGAGATGATTCCAAATTTTGATGTTTTTTAGGACAATAAAAATATGTTCAACGACGGCGTATAAGAATGGTAGCGAAAGCAAATACCTAATCACGACCATGCCGTTTGCAAACCATGGACTTCCAGTGGGAGTATTGATCTCGGGAATCTTTTTCCAGAAGCCCAAAGTTTCAGTACTTTTGGGGAGGTCTGAGACCAGCATTTCCCGCCACTCTTCCTGAATGCTTTTAGCATTCCAGTTCAGAAGTTCGTATTTGAGAAGAAATTTTGATAGTTTTATTGGAGCTGTCGAGTTGGTGGCCATCACAGGATCTAACAGATCAGCGTATACGAACATTTCGTCGTCAAATACGAATCTTTGCTGTAGCTGCTTAATCGCCTCGACGTAAAGACAAAGGGCTGACAAATACACCAAATTAACAGAAAGGTCTTCAGTGCGAGTTCTTTGGTTTGACTGCAACGTCTCCAGAGATTCACAGGCGAGTATCCCAAGATATAACTCTTCCAAAGCAAAGTATTCCCTGATATTTTCAGGGTTCAACTCTAGCGCAGACGTCCCTTTGACGTAGGCTGCTTTCATAAGGTTTATTGACAATCTACGGATCAGCAGCTTCACTTCTGGCTGAATGATGGAAGAGCGGCTTTTTGCTCTAGAAGATTTTGTTAAAATCATTGAATAACTCCAGAACATAGCTTTCAAATTCTAACTTGATTCTCAGAAGTGTATTAGCCAACTCCCTGAATAAATAAATCGCAGGAATCAACTTGACCTGATGACTCACTGTATAGCTCACGCATGCTTGAAGAGTAGATACGACTTGATCGTGTTAACCCCAAACCGGTTTCTGGACTGGAGTAGGTGAGCTAATTAGTCCGGGAATCAACTGTGGTTGAATAATAGTCGGAACAGAAAACAACAAAGAAACAACAGTAAAGATTAATACTTAAAAAGGTCAGTGTGATTTGAGAATAAAAACAACTAAGTTCAATTCTTACGTAAAATCTTAGAAATTCCGTCAAAAATCCGGAAATCCTACAGATTAAATTCTCATCCGTCGAAGACCCTTTGACGAAAATCTGTCTTTGACGGAAAAATCCGTCAAAGTGGAAACGCTGGCTCAGTGTGTCCGCGCTGGAGTTGCAACGGTAATAAACACCAAGCTTTCCTCGGGCCTTGAGCGGGTAGCCGTTCTACAGACCATGGGCCAAATGATAATGTTTTCTGGAATTGTTTTAGTGGAGAGATTACATGCACTCGTTAAAGAGAATAAACATATGCAAATGTGGTGATATCAAAGAGTTCTCGGTAACGAACTGTAAGTGAGGAGTGATGCGGCTCAATAGTAACGGAAACACTAGGAAACAGAGTCTTGACAACAATGGACATATCAAAGATTTGAAATTCGCTGCTTATCCGAATTATATAAAATTCATACAGTTTAATGTCGCCCATCAAATTTTGTGACCCTGTGAAATTTTGCACAATTTTTGAATAAGGGAGGAAATACCCCCAAAACATTCAGTGATTTTCACGGAAATTATCCAAGATTATTATTTTTCCAATTATTATTTTTCCAGGGGTTATTGCATTGAACTAATGATCTTAGAAGATCGGGAGAGGGGTCCTTTAACGGGAAATCAAAAGTTCTAGTGCCCTTTTTAAGTAATAAAAATATTGCAGGACAGCTCCCATGCCATTTTTCTCAAAGTCGTCCAATCAAAATTTTAACATTTTTTTTTCAGCTAAGCCCAATGATCTAATTACTAGTTCTGAGGATGAACACAGCCCCAGAAAAAGGCCTGCAAGCTAAGAACTTAGTCCATTGTTTAGGTATAGCATTGTCTATTGGGAAGTATACAAATACTTTTCGGGGAGGGGGGATTACGTGAAGGATCTTTTCATATAGGAGCTTTTTGGAAGGGAAAGGAATTTCCCATGGAGGCTGGATTTTCTGGCATTATTTGAAAAAAAGCAATCGGAAATTAAATAAAAAAAAGAAAACAAGTTTTCAACTCAAAGTAAGGAGTAACATTAAAATTTAAAACGAGCAAAATTTATTACGTGTGAGGGGTTTGCCCCCTCCTGAATATTTCGCTCTTTGCGCTAAAGTTATTTTAAACTTTTTATAAAAGTTATTTTTCTTTTCAAACGTTCCTTATGTTTCAGGAGTCATTTTTAATAACTGGAAAAATTAGTCAAACTTTCGAGTAAAGAGCTAAGTATTGGGGGGGAGGCAATTCTCCTCTTATACGTATTAATTTCTATTCGTATTGTTTTAATGTTGCTTCTATCTTTCAGGTGAAAAACTTGCTTTTTTTTTCGCTTGATGCTGCAAAAGAAGGATTAGTTGAATACTGATTTGTCGCTCAGTTATAAACACTTCTCAATGAAATTAATCAGTGCAATTAATAGTTATATCGCTTTCTTTCAGCCTGCTCTATATCCAATAATATTATTGCAATAATATTTTATTATTATATATAATATATTATATATAATTATAAATATATTATATATATTTTATAAATATATTATATATAATTATTATATTATATTATTATAACAATATTTTATCCAAACCTGTTTTTTCCTAGCTTTCGGGTAGCTTTGCATGATGAAAACTGCAAGACACCTTAAAATATGTTAGTAAAATATTTAAAATGTCTTCAAAATACCGGTAAAATACTTAAATTACATAACATAGTAAAATAGGTGAAATTTACGAGGTCCGTAAAATTAGTGTAAAATGCGCAAAATACCCAATTTTACCATTAGAATACTAAGTTTGACAGATTCATCTATTAGTCTATAACATGTATAATTTGGGTGCAAGAATAAATTTTGCCCTTTACGTTCTTGCCTTCCTCATATTTATATTTTGGTACCACTTATTTTAATTTAGACGACTTTTTTTTTAGCAGGTCAAAGATGAATTTGCTACAGGTATTGAAAAAGGGGGCAATAATAGTTCTATTCAGGTTGAAGATGATGAAGAACATTTTTATTATGGCAGTGAAAAAGTAAGCATTCGTTTTCTCTTTTTAATTTTGAAACAGGTCTTTCTATTCTTGACTAACTGGTAGTTCTCTTTTAACGTGAGATCTGCAAGAAGAATAGTTAAGGATGACTTTATTTGTTTATTTCGTCTAAATAGTAATGTCCTATTGAAACAATAGAAATTTATACTACAAATAGGCACTTTTTCTGTGTATGTTCATTGAAAATAAATGACCTGTGTTGTCACAGAAATCAGAAACCACAAATAGGGGTGTTCATCTAATTCAAACATGGGACATCGGTTTGTCAAATATGTGGCTTTTTCTCAATTTTAGTTGTTGTTTTTATATTCTTGGTAGAATTTTGGTAGACCTTGGCATGTTTTTTGGACTTTGATTGTTGGATTTTGATTTGGATGTTGGTTTGTTTTGGATTTATTTTCAATAATTTTTTATGCAACAAAACACAAATATTAGCCTCGGAACTCGGAACGATTTTTTGAAAGTTAGTAAGTGTAAAAGTCGTTGTTTTCTTTGCCAAGATCATTTTATCCCACGGACTTCTGTTAAAAGTACATTGTATAATAAAAATTTTGCATGCAAGTTACGTGGTAATGTTAATTGTAGAACAACCAATGTAATTTACCTATTAGAATGTAATAAATGCTGTCTACAATATGTGGGGGAAACAATTAATAATATATATAAAAGATTTTCTGGACATAAGACAACAGTTAATAATGAAAAAACTAATAACTATCTAGTTCAACATTGTAATAATGGTAAATGTTCCATATCAGATATAACTCTCACAATTTTAGAAAATTTAGAATTAGAAAATTTAAATAAAGAAGAGAAGAATAATAGAATACGTAAACGGGAGGATTTCTGGATCCATACTCTTGGTACAGCTTATCCTTTTGGGCTAAATGATCGTGTAGCAAAATATGGTGACATGTCTCATGTTGTTGTTAAATGTATTGATGGTTTTATGGACCATCCTTCTTTTACTTGTCCTACTAAACGTAAAAAACGATCGAGAGGACATAGGAAAAATAATAGAAAAAATGAATTAGATGTACATATGCTTTCTATAGATCTATGCCAGCTACTTGAATCTAGGGGTATGATTTCTGTAATAAAATGTCTAAATAATTTATCCAAGAGGAATTTAATCAAACTTTTCTGGATTGTTAAGAATAATCCAGCTCTTGATTATAATTTTAAAGTAATATGTGATACAATTTGCATTCTAACTAAAACGAAATTTATTTCAAAAAAGAAAAAGTTCGATAAGATTAGTAATAAGGATAACAGATTATATTTACCTATTAATTTTACTTGTAAGCAGATTGAAGATATTAATTTACCAGAAATTTTAAATCAACGGCATGTGAAACAGGCCCTTCCTAGTAATTTGAATTATAATGATAGTCCAGTTTTAACTTATAAATTTTCAAAAACTATTGGGCAAATTATTTTTAATTATAATTTAATACTAAAAAAACTAGATAGTGATATAAATTGGAAACCGGTTTGTAATTGTAAGCAACTTGGCCCATTTGTAAATCCTACTTACAAACATGTTATAACAGGGGACTTGTCAATAATAAAGCAAGATGATCTTCAAATTATAATGAATAAAGGGGCTAATTTCCGTCTTTCTCATCATCTGAAACCATCGAGTGTTCTTGATGGCTTGGAAAATGATTTTGATTTATTTATTGATAAGTGGTCTAAGAAAGAGAATAAAAATAAAGAGAGTTTTCAAAGTTGGAAGAATTTAATTATTAGTAGAATAAGAAATAAAATATATTCTAACTTAAAAAATAGTAACACTAAATCATTATTTTATAATGCGAAGATTAAACAAGCAATTGCTAATCTAAAGAATGAATTTGTAATTGTGCCAGTGGATAAAGCTAATAATAATTTTGCCATAATTTGTCAGAAGCTGTATTGTGATATCTTAAAAAGGGAGTTATGCACAACTAATGTTTACGAAAAGGTAAATATAGAGGATGAGAATTTAATTGAAAAGACTGAAGAAATACTTTTTAAAAATGTTAATATTAAAGTAAATGACAATGATAAAAAGTTCCCTTTCCTATATTGGACTGTAAAATTTCATAAGAATCCCCCTAAACCACGGTTTATTGCTGGAGCAGCTAAATGTCCAACCCGCATTGCTGCTACTGACCTCTCTTTAATTTTAAAGGAAATTGTAAATAAACTTAAAACCTATTGTTCTGGTATTAAAAAATTTTCGAATTTTAATCCATATTGGAGTGTTAATAATTCACTGCAGGTGATAGATTCTTTAACAATGGTTTCAGCTAAAAGAATTGAGTCTTTCGATTTTGCGACAATGTATACTAATTTATCACTTAATGTAGTGTTTGATAATTTGAAAACTGTTATCAAGAAATCTTTCCTCTTATCTAGTAAAAGGTTCTTAAAAATAGACATTTATAATAAAAAAGCTATATGGACAAATTGCTTTAATACTACAGTTAACTTGAGATGTTACAGCTTGGATATGGTTTTTGAGTTATTGGAATTTGTTTTATACAATACTTATATAAGATTTGGGGGTGATTTGTACAAGCAAATTATGGGAATTCCCATGGGGGGGAATGCCAGCCCATTTATAGCTGACTTGTTTTTAAGTCAACTAGAATATAAATATATGATGGATAAGAATAATCCAATTAATTTAAAACATGCTTTGTCAAATAATAAAAGATATTTAGATGATATTTTGGTCTTAAATTGTAAGGATTTCATTGATATTTCTAAAAATATATATCCATCAGAGCTTATTCTTGAGCCTAGTCATGGCGCTGGTCATGAAGATCATTTCTTAGATTTAAATATTAAAATTTGTGATAATAATAAATTAAGTTTTAAAATGTATAATAAAACGGATGATTTTGATTTTGAAGTGATCCGTTTCCCATTCCCTGAAAGTAATATACACTCAAATATCACATATTCAGCGTTTTTCTCACAGTTACTTCGTTATGCAAGGATTTGTAGTAATTATATTGATTTTAAAAATAGATGTAAAATCTTAAGCCAAAAATTGATATCAAGAGGTTTTTCTGCAAATAAATTAACTTGGCAATTTAAAAAATTTAGTTTTCATTATAACGAACTTTTAAATAAATATCAAAAGAATTATCTAGAAATACTTAAAGAAATTTTCGACTAATTTCGGAGGTTCGAGAAATGTTGTCACAGCGCCATTTATTTTGAATTGTGTTTCTAATTGAGCAGATTTTCTTAAAAATTAGCCACATGGTAAAGATGAATTCTATAATTGTTTAGTTCATTCAGGTTTTTTGCAATGTGTTAATATTTGTGATTTGGTAAAATTTATAATATTTAGTTTACCTATTGTTGCTAAAGGGAGGGATATATTAATAGGATAAGCTTGTTTTGGTTTTACTTGGTTGTTTTACATTTGCTGTTTTTTTTTCATAGGCATGTATTTTGGGGGTGATACCTGACGCGGGGATGCCATGGATATTCTGTGGTAGCCACAACACTGTGCTGGGTAGAGAATTTAGAGTGGCGAAACCCTATATAGGCCAGTGTATTCTCCTGATGAGCCCTTATGTTGGGTGTTGCCTCTGAATTATTTGTCTATATTATTTTTTCTATTGTTTGGTAAATGACGACTTATACTTATTGACGACATGACTGCCTGTCCATGGATTATTCTTTATGGTTGATTGTGTGTGGCTATGCTGTTTGACCTATGTGATTGTATGGATGAATAAAAAAAAAAAAAAAAAAAAAAAGAGACAGAAGGAGAAAAGGAAGACTGTTTTCCTAAATTAGTGATTAATATAGACCAGCACTTGAATGAGGCCTTAACCCTACTCATCCATACAATCACATAGATCAAACAGCATAGCCACACACAATCAACCATAAAGAATAATCCATGGACAGGCAGTCCATGAACAATCCTGGAAGTAAAGGCAAAAAATTCGAACATTGTTAAAAATTTGTGAATCCTCGGAAAAATTCAAAATGGGCAAAAATGCTGCTTATTGTGCTGGTCGTCTCATTTTCGTCCTCATATCATAAGAAAGTGGTGTAAACGTCCCAAAACTTTGTATCTTTGTCAAATAACGATTTGTTGATATATTAGTGTCAGTACATTAAAGCTGTGGGTGAGGCCTCTACTTTGGTGAAAACTCATAGAAATGAGTTTGAAAATAAGGTGACAAGAGCGTCTAGAAACGTTGCATAACGTTGCTGATATTCAAAAAAAGTGTTTAGATTGCTAACGAAAGTCTTGAAATGGGAAAAATCAGCTTCTGATTGCACAAGTGAAAAATTAGGTTCGGATCGCACAGGTCATTTTAGCATCGAATTATAGGCCACGGTCAAGACTGCGGACCTCGGTTCTCTTAAAAATAGCAACTGTGTCAGAAGGTCGCACTAGGTTACGTGACGTTCTGACGATGTAATATGCGTTAGTTTATTTTTGTTAAATAAATAGCTGGACATCGACTATTCAAACTCTGACAGGAAAATAAAAGTCAGACTTCATCAGAAAGTTGTGATCTGAATGAGATAGCAGTGCAGAAACTAGAAAAGAGACCTGTGCTTTTCTTGGAGTCATCTAGCTTGCTCTTCATCAGTGTATTTGCAACATGTCCTCGCTTTTTCTGAAATATTTCAACGTTATTGTTGAAACCCTCTGGAAAATCCGAGGGGGATATCCATCCCCTTTTGTCAACAATGCCCTTCATAACTCCAAGAAATTAGAAAAGAGACCTGTGCTTTTCTTGGAGTCATCTAGCTTGCTCTTCATCAGTGTATTTGCAACATGTCCTCGCTTTTTCTGAAATATTTCAACGTTATTGTTGAAACCCTCAGGAAAATCCGAGGGGGATATCCATCCCCTTTTGTCAACAATGCCCTTCATAACTCCAAGAAACTAGAAAAGAGACCTGTGCTTTTCTTGGAGTCATCTAGCTTGCTCTTCATCAGTGTATTTGCAACATGTCCTCGCTTTTTCTGAAATATTTCAACGTTATTGTTGAAACCCTCAGGAAAATCCGAGGGGGATATCCATCCCCTTTTGTCAACAATGCTCTTCATAGCTCCAAGAAACTAGAAAAGAGACCTGTGCTTTTCTTGGAGTCATCTAGCTTGCTCTTCATCAGTGTATTTGCAACATGTCCTCGCTTTTTCTGAAATATTTCAACGTTATTTTGAGGGGTTGTGCCTGGCAGCGGTTCTTTCCCCAAGACAAAGCGGAGACTGCGACTATTTATGACTTTGATTACTTGCTACTGTGAGTGATGCTATGTGCGACTGAGGCTATTTTCATTGCTACTGCTATTGCTGTGCCTGAATATATTGCACTAAATCGAATGAGTTCGAGTTTACCCTGGTTGGCAAAATGTCGTTGAAGGAATAACTCAGGAACAGAATAGAATATTGAGTTGAAACCCTCAGGAAAATCCGAGGGGGATATCCATCTAAATTAAAAGAAACTATTACTAATTCAAATTGTCAAAAGGGTGTCTGTGCAATTTTCCGGGAATAGCTAAGAGTGCTGCGTTAGAACGTCCGCAGCATGGTTTTGTAAACGATGAACTAAACCAAACGACATATTTTGCATCGGGATGAGGGTATTTATTATCTGGTTAAGGGTAGTACTTTGAAGTTTTTCAGAGCATAGCGGAGAAGATATTGACCTAAATGAAAGAAGTCAAATGCATCCAGACTCTCAAATGGGCACATGCCCAATGGGCACATGGGCACATCCACAATTTCTCAGGAATAACTAAGGGTATTAAGTTGAAGCTTCAAGGGCATGTTGAAGGATATGATGAAATAAATATAAAAAACACTGTATGCATCCATTTTGTCAATAACACGTATCGGAATATTTCAAAAACGGGTAGGTACATTAAGCTGAATTTTTGGGGGGAGTTAAGGGAGATTTTGAACTAAATCTAAAAACAGTATTTGCAACCAAGATTATCTGGAGGGTGTTTCTACGATATCTCAGTAGAGGATAAAGACATTAAACTTTTTGCATAAATTTAATGGAGGGTTGAGAGAGATTGATCAGACCCATAGAAAACCAACAATTACGCAGATTGTTAATTCATTTTTTTAAGATATTCTTCGTACCCATGCACCCAAAATTTAACAGAAGAACTTATATTAAAATATGTTACTAAATTTTGTTCACCGTATGCTTATTGAACAAAAATCTTGCTTTTTAAAAAGAAACTCAGAAAAGCATTAGATTTACTCGTTTTATTAACCAATAACAGAAACTATGTCTATTAAAATGAACAGAAATTCATCTAAAAAGGATTTTTCATAAAAGATTTAAAAAAATAAAAGTAAAGAGCTAAATTAAACTAAAGACGAGAAGGATTAAAGTCGCGTGGTAATTTAAGCGAAAAATGAGCATTGGTTCTATTAGGTTATCTTGGCTTGTATCAAGGCTGTATCCAGAGGGAGGGGGTGTTAGGGGTTCTGAACCTCCCTTTTCACCTGAAATGTTTTTTTTTGACTCGTAAAAACATGACAAAAATGGATATATTTTTTTTGCGTTTTGAGGGTTTTTTGTGTTAAACTCCCCCTCGGAAAAAATTCTTGTGTAAACACCCTCCCCCCCCGCCGTAAAAAATCCTGGATACGGCCCTGGCTAGTATGGTAATGTTTTTCTCCTTGGCCACCAAAGTGTCGCAGGAGCAATACTTCTGATTTGTTTCCTACAACTCTGTTCTGTTCAAAAAATAAATCATTGTGCCTCTTTTCTTATTCTTATTATGAGTTTCTTATTTTAAAAGCTAACAGACATTTGTAAACCTTTGCGCAAGTGTGTAAGGCTTTTCAGTTTATTCAAACTTTAAAATTCCTTGCATGTTCTTTTAGTCTACAAACATAAAGTGAAATTTTGTGGTATACTGGTTATACGCAACCTCTCTTAGAGTTTCTTTTCAGTAAAGGGAAGGGAATAAAGAGCCTCAAATTCATGCATATATATGCACAGTCATTAGAATACCCCTCACTCCCTATTGTGTATGAATGAATAAGTGAATCTAATGAAATTTAATAGCCTATTTGATAAAAACGCTATTGAGGTGAAAGGAAAACTTTTTTTTGTTCTTTCATGAATGTATTTGCTCCTTCCTTCTCTATGTTTGCACTTAATGGCTTTGGAGATGTCGTTTTTGATATAAATTTTGTTAAAGTAATTAAATTGACATAAATTATAATAGGATTGAAGTTGCTAAAAGATGTGTGGTTATTTGAAGTTCAAGTCTATCCAAACTCTAATGAATTGTCCAAGTTTCCATGTGTATTTTTTTAAGTGACAGTGATATCTAATAATTTTTTGTTTTTTAATACATGCAATTAAATGGGCATAAGTAATAACGGGACTGACATTGCTAAAAGATGTGGAATTATGTGTTCGAAATTCAAGTCCATCCAAACTCTAAAGAATTGTCACTATTTCCAAGTATAATTTTTTTTTTAACGGGATGTTGTTTTTGATATTGTTTTGTTTTTTGATAAAAACAACTTAATTTACATCATTAATAAGGTTGGCGTTGCTAAAAGATGTGTGGTTATATGTTTCAAATTCAGGTCTATCTGATCTCTAAGGATTTATTCATATTTCAGTGTGTAACTTTTCTTTTTTTAAGCTCATTGGCAGTCGGATTTTGGAAAGGATAGAGAGACAGCCAATCGCAAGCTTAAATTTTTCAGGTTAGTTATCAATTGTTAAAGTAAAGAGTAAAGGAAAGTAATATGTATTGTTTGTTCTTCCCTTTTTGATTAGAATATACGGAATCAAACAGTTCGTGGTAACGAACTGTAGTAAGGAGCGACCCGGCTCAATAGTAACCAAAACTCTAAAAAATGGAATTTTGATACCAATAGCTACATCAAAAGAAATCGCATTTTAATGCTGGTTTTAAATATATAAGTTTCATCAAGTTTAGTCTTACCCATCAAAAGTTACGAGCCTGAGAAAATTTGCGTTATTTTAGAAAATAGGGAGAAACGCCCCCTAAAAGTCATAGAATCTTAACGAAAATCACACCATCAGAATCAGCGTATCAGAGAACCCTACTGTAGAAGTTTCGAGCTCCTATCTACAAAAATGTGGAATTTTGCATTTTTTTGCCAGAAGGCAGATCACGGATGCGTGTTTATTTGTTTGTTTTTTTTTTTTTTTTTTTTTTCCAGGGGTGATCGTGTCGACCCAGTTGTCCTAGAATGTTGCAAGAGGGCTCATTCTAACGGAAATGAAAAGTTCTAGTGCCCGTTTTAAGTGACCAAAAAAATTGGAGGGCACCTAGGCCCCCTCCCACGCTAATTATTTTCCCAAAGTCAACGGATCAAAATTCTGAGATAGCCATTTTATTCAGCGTAGTCGAAAAACCTTATAACTATGTCTTTGGGAACGACTTACTCCCCCACAGTCCCCGTGGGAGGGGCAACAAGTTACAAACTTTGACCTGTGCTTACATATAGTAATGGTTATTGGGAAGTATACAGGCGTTTTCAGGAGGATTTTTTTTTGGTTTGGGGGAGGGGTTGAGAAGAGGGGGATATGCTGGGGGAACTTTCCTTCGAGAATTTGTAATGGGGGAAGAAAATTTCCATGAAGGGAGAGCAGGATTTACTAGCATTATTTAAAAAAAAACAATTAAAAAATAAATGTGAAAAAGCTTTTTCAGCTGGAAGTAAGGAACAGCAATAAAACTTAAAACAAACAGAAATTATTACCCATTTGAGGGGCTCACCTCCTTCTAATACCTCGCTCTTTACGCTAAAGTATTTTTAGTAATTTCAACTACTTATTCTACGGCTTTTGTGATTCAGGGGGTCATTCTTAATGAATTGGGATAAAATTTAAGCTTTAGTGTAAAGAGCGAGGTACTGACGATGGGGCGAATCCCCTCATATATGTAATAAAAACATGAGAATACAAAAGTTCTTTACGTAAGCTAATTTATAAGTTACGTAAATCTTTTACCAATAAAAAGATTCGTAAAAAATTAAAAGTTCTAGTTGCCTTTTTAATTACCCAAAAAATCGGAGGGCAACTAGGCTTCGTCCCCCGCTCTTTTTTTATCAAAATTATTCGATCAAAATTATGAGAAAGCCATTGAGCCAAAAAAAAAAAAAAAAATGCAAATTTCGTTTTAATTATTCCTCTGCGGAGAGCCAAAATCAAAACATGCATTGATTCAAAAACGTTCAGAAATTAAATAAAAAAAAAACAAGTTTTTTTAACTGAAAGTAAGGAGCGACATTAAAACTTAAAACGCACAGAAATTACTTCGTATATGAAAGAGGCTGCTTCCTCATCAACGCCCCGCTCTTTACGCTAAAGTTTTTTACTGTTTTAAAAAGAAGAATTGAGAGAAAGAGTGAAACTTTAGCGTAAAGAGCGGGGCGTTGATGAGGAAGCAGCCTCTTTCATATACGAAGTAATTTCTGTGCGTTTTAAGTTTTAATGTCGCTCCTTACTTTCAGTTAAAAAACTTGTTTTTTTTTATTTAATAAGAACAAAGAGTCTTGCTTAAACCCAATAAATTTGTTGATTAAACCTGATCTTTTTATGAAACCGATTCTGGTTAAATTATATTTTACTTAAACCCTCTCTCACTCAGCACCCGAAGGAATACTGAAGGTTCCTGGATGAATCAATATAGCAAATAAAACTTACACATATTCAATAATAATATTATGCACTATGCGGTCTAAGGAGTTCACGCTGAGTATTATGATTTATATATCGCATTTTTTATTATTATTATTAATCAACAAAAAGTTTTAGAATCCTGTAGAAATGAAAACCTTATTCCCAAGTCTTTAAGATATAAATTACATTTAAATACCCAGAAAGAAACGCAGTTTGCCCATACACTACAGTTAAAAACCTTAGTCCATATTATTAAGGACAAAAAACAGAAACGACACACTATTTCTTCAGAGAGAAAATCGTTGGAAACTTTTTTGCTGGAAAACCTGTCCACTGTTGATTTTGCTCAAGTTGTTAGATTAGAAAGGAATTTGTTTAGCCACGATTTTCGCTTGTCCAAGGAACGCCTCTATAAAAAATTGGAAGGCTTACGAAATGAATCTTCGATGAGAAACCGTATTTGTTCTCCAAGATTCACTCCTGGACCTGCTATCGTTAACCTCTCTTATAGAACATTGGAAACCCAGGAAATCGAAACGCTAAAAAAAGGTCCAAAATTTTCTTTTCTACCGAAACAGGTTCCTGTGGCAGATATAGTTTTTTGCATAAACAATATCCTTCTGTCTCTAACCCGGATGAAGTTAGATCTGGTCTCAAAAATATCCTCTATAACAGCCAAAAAAAGTTTAAGCCTCCTACCAATTCCACGCCGGAAAATTTCCATGACATAAAAATACTATCTAATCTCCGAAAAGATCCTTCTATTATAATAACTAAAGCAGACAAAAGCAATTCACTTGTTGTCATGAATACGACAGACTATGACAATAAAATTCTTTCGCATTTAAATGACACTATTACATATAAAACAATAACTCATGATCCTACTGATGAGTTCTCTAATAATATTATAAATGAATTAAAGCAGTTAAAACAAAATGGTAAAATCACCCCGCAACTATACAATAAATTTTTTCCCCGTGGTTGTTTCTGTCCTAAACTCTACGGTTTACCAAAAATACATAAACAGGGTATTCCCTTAAGACCCATTGTAGCTTGTACTAAAGCCCCCGCTGCCAATATTGGAATATGGCTTTGCACAGCTTTCAAACCTTTATTGTATTCTCAAAATTCCTATATTCGTAACTCGGCAGATTTGGTTAAAAAACTTAGCAATACAAGTATTTCAGAAAACACAATAGTTAGTAGTTTTGACATTGTTTCCATGTATACAAATATAGATTTAACTATTTCAGAGGAATTATTAAAAAATAAAATAGAAGAAAATTACCACTTGATCGAGACTTCAGCGACAGGAATTGATTGTGAAGTTTTAATGACTCTTGTTAAAATTTGTAATAAGTTTTCTATGTATTTTCAATTTCGCGATTCTTTTTATTAGCAAAAAATGGGTTACCCATGGGGGCAACTTTATCCGGGCTACTAGCAAATATTTACGTCGAGAATCTTGAGAATTGGGCATTGAATTCTTATTTTTTTAAAACACGTCTATTGGGGTCGTTATATGGATGACGTAATTTCACTTTGGAATTATGGGGAAGTTGAACTTCGGGGCTTCTTAGATCATCTTAGCACTTATGACCGAAATTTGCAGTTCACCCTAGAAGTTGAAATTGAAAATAAACTACCGTTTTTAGATGTATTAATTATTTGTAATGCTGATAAACTGGATTTTACTATATATCGAAAGCCAACACAAAACAATAGATATCTTCACTTTAATTCAAATTAAAAAAATATCTTCACCTCATTGATCGTGCCCTGAATATTTGCTCCGATTCATATATAAATGCAGAAATAAACTTTATCAGAGATATTCTTTCTGGTAATGGATACCCCATTCCTTTTGTCAATAAAATAATTAACCGTAGAATAAAAAGACGTTCTTATAAAATCGAAGAAGATACTTCACAATGTGAGGCTACTGATAAGCCCTCAAATATTGTCTATCTTCCGTATATCCCAAAGATCACAACAAAATAAAAAAATATTGGCACAAAATATAATCTTTACGTAGTTTTTACTAATAATTTTAAAATCATCAATTTCTTAAATTCGGGTAAAGATAAGACCCCAGTTACTCGCCAAAGAGGGGTCTATCAAATACCTTGTGATTGTGGAAATTACTATGTCGGCAGGACCCATCAGAATCTAGACAAATGGTTACAACAGCATAAAAATGACATAGACAAGGCCTTAATTTCAAATAGTTCCAACAACTCCTTTGATTCTGCTTTAGGTTGGCATATATTTCATAATCCGTCCCACATGATACTTTTTGGAAACTCTTCACTCATCAGTAATGATTTGGGAATAAAACAGGTGGTTCGAGAATCAATCGAAATTAATCTCAAAATAAATAATAATATTTCTCTGAACAGGGACTTAGGGGAATACTCACTAAATTCTTTATACTCAAATTTAATTAAAAATGATCTAACAAAATATTTTACTAAACCGATTTATAATAGTACTGAACCAACTACGAAAAGGCCTTTGAGACAGGCTGCTAAACAAGCAAGATTAGCTTTAAGAAATTGCATTTAATCATTTTGTTCTCTTTAGTTTGAATGAGCTTATATTCTCATTTCATTCTTTTCGCCAGTCCTGGTTGAACTTCGTTGAAGTAAGGATGCTAGGGCTGTTTTAAAAAAAAGTTTTAAAAAGTGTTTTTAATTATTTAGTTTTAATTCTCACAATTTGATGTAAGTTCATTTATATATATATATATATATATATATATATATATATATATATATATATATATATATATATATATATATATATATATATATATAGTTTCTCTCTTATTATTGTATTGTGCTGAAGACGGCCCTTGGACATAGGGTCGAAATATCCACAGAACTAATTTCTACTGTCTTGAAAAGATTTTCCCTATCGTCTCTACTTTGTATTTGTTTGGGGGTATTTTTAACTTATGAACGGGTGATCGGACGTTAATTAAATTTGATAAGTAGAAGAACCTCGTGTGTCAGAGCTCTTTTTCTAAATCCCGACACCGGGTCCGGTGACATTGGGGGGAATTGAAGGGGGAAACCAGAAATCATGGAAAACGCTTAGAGTGGATAGATCGGGATGACCCTTGGTGGAAAGAATAAGCAAAAGTCCTAGATACGTGATTGACATAACTGGCCAGGATCCGCTCTCTTTGGGGGATTAGGGGGGGGGAGATTTCTAGTGCATTGTCGAGTTCGGGGCTTTCGGTAAAGGAGGGGAAATCGTGAAAATGGAGGTATGTTTATCTTACGAATGAGTGATCAGATCTTAATGAAACTTGATATATAGAAAGATCTCATGTCTCAGATGCTCAATTTTCAATTCGGATCGGTTCCAGAGGCATAGGTGGATGGAGGGGGTAAATGGAAATCTTGGAAAACTCTTAGAGTGGAGAGATCGGGATAAAACTTGATGGGAAGAATAAGCACAAGTTTTAGACATGTGACTGACATAACTGGATCGGATTCACTGTCTTTGAGGGTGTTGGGGGGATTTCTAGTACTTTGGCGAGAAGAAGCACATGTTACAGATACGTGATTGACATAAGCAGATCGGATCCGATCTCTTTGGGGGAGTTGGAGGGATTTCTAGTGTTTTGGCAAGTTCAGTGCTTCTTGACGTGCTAGGACGATGAAATCAAAATTCCAGTACCGAGCCTAATTTTAAGTTTCGACTTCGTCATAAGTGCCATATGAGTTCTTGGCTCTTGTTTTATAATTATAATAGTATTATGCACAGCGTAGCCTAAGAGAAATATTTTTTATTTTTGTTGAAAAAAAAAGACTCAGAATAAGGTGTTAATTTAATGTCACTCTATAATCGATAGTCTCCATTTCAAATATTTACATATCTTATGCCAAAGGTGAGAAAATACTGATTTAACTTGAACTGCGAAGGTCTCCAATATTTAGGATCTTTCTTGTTTTATCTGATTTTCTATCTAGATATTGATATTGTAAGAGATATTTCTAGATTTTTTTTTTAACCAAAGGTAAGAGTGATCCACTCTTGTTCTAGGAGCTGGCTTGAGCAAAGATCAACGTATAATCCTTAATTTAATCATCATTGAAATCCAAGATACCCTTAGACGGTAGTCCTATGGAACACTTTTTTGAAATTGCCATAAGATAAAAATCTGGTCAGTAAAATTAATAATATAAGGTAAAACGGGTAAAATGAGGTACTCCCTCGGAAATATCGGGCAGAATTATTGTTCTAGAATTACCCTGTATCTCTAGAAGACCAGTTGAGCATTTTTTTTTTCTATCTTTTTCACAGCTAACAATGGAACTTTTAAAGATTTCAATTTTCCTAGGCTAAAAAAATAATACCGCTCCTCTATTATGAAAAGCAATAGGTCGAAATTTTCTTAACGTAAATGGAATCAAGTTTTGTTAAAATACTATTTAGTTTAAGGCACGTAAATTTGATTAACACTCATTTTATTTATTTATAGTCAATAGGTATTGATTTGCTTAGGGTTGAAGCCAGGGGCAAATTTTTATATTTTTGTTTGATTGCTCGAAGTGTTGTCTACTTAATCATTGATGACAATAACCTGTCTTAGCTTCTATCATAAACTGATCCATTGCACTACAAAACTATTATATTGCCGCTGCAAAAGTATTAATAACTTGATGGTAACTAATGTTCTTTTATGCGCCTGTTTAAGGTCAAAAGGCTCTGCCATTTTACCTAAAAGTTCTAAAGCAATAAATATTAGTAAAGTAAATTGTGTTGTAGACTGCATTCAAAATTTCATTTCTGTTGTGCTGTGAGATCGTTAGATGGGTTGAATGTTTGGAATAAATGTTTGGATATTTTAAATTAATCCAAAGGATAGTTTTGAAAAAGTTTCAAAATAAAAACTAAGAGTTGTACTAAATTTATGATGGGCGGAAATTCTGTCCGATAATGCTACGAACCAGAAACTTATATTAGCTATTATACTACTACTACTAATAACTCACTGCAGCACCAAGCCGCCTGAGGCCAACACAGCTACGCACACTCCTCCTCCAACCTAATCTATTCAATGCCTCCCTCTTTACACCCTCCCAGGAAGTTCCCATTTCCTTTGAATCTTTATTTATGACATCGTCCCAACCCAGACAAGGACGACCTGCTTTCCGTGTAGCCCCAGACGGTTGGCCAAAAGGGACAATCTTCGGCAATCTGTCACATAAATTGAGCCCAGAACGGCCCAAAAATTAAAATATATAATTCTACAGAACACAAAGATAACAGATACTCCTGATAATCCACTCCTCTGCCGTAGGGTTCCAAATATAGTCCTAATAATATATTCTCCCATTTAATTGAATCTCGTCATACACCATAGGCTCTTTATTCTAAGAGGTTTTTATAGCTTAATCTCAACCCTGGTTCGGTATTTTTGGTGTAGCGTTTTGCCTCCGTAAACTACAATGGAATATATATATATATATATATTATTTGTAAGAATCTAAAGAAGTTGATAAATACTAATAATACTACTACTAACAGCTCACACCAGGACCACGCTGCGTGAAATTGATGCAGCTGTAGACATTCTTCGATTTTCCAGTAATTCTTTTTACGATCATCTGTTGGGAAGGAGGCAACCGGGTCCGTGGTTTTGAAGGATTCTTCAATCTTCCCTATATTTTTTATACAATTTGACTTTTTCAAATTTTTATATCGAGATTAACCGTAAACAAAAAGAAAGAGTCTAATTGCCAATAAGACAGTCAATTAGTTATTAATTATGTAAGCTCAAATTGTTTGATTGTTTAGGTCCCAAATAGTCATATAGCGCAATTAAATATTAAAGAATTTTTTGGGCTACAATTTTATTGTAGGATTCTGCCGTATTTTGAAGTAGTTTGGGTTAAGAGAAGTAAATTTATTCGAAAGGCCCCATTGTCTTCCAAGAAGATTGGGCAGTATCACAGGTGTATTACCTGAATAGGTACCAGATAATATCGGAAAACCTTACGGTGCACGAATAGGTAATTAGCCACTATGCATCTAACAGAAATGACAAAATAAATGCGTCAAAAGGAAAATGACAAAATAAATGTCAAAAAGGAATGACAAAATAAGAGCCAACATGCATCTATTGGGATTGCTAACAACTATCTGCAGCAGCAATCCACTTACCAACACAACTCCACCCACTCCTCCTCAGTCCTAAAATATTCATGAATGCTCTTTACACACTCCCAAAAAGTTACGGTTTCCTTTAAATTCTTTCTCACAGCTTCATTCTACCCGTTCGAGGACGACCTGTTTTATGTTTGATCCTTGATGGATGCCCAAAAAGGACAATCTTTGGAAATCCGTCATATGCGGAACATTTCCCAGTCTTCTGAACCCTTGTTTAATTATAGCCCTAGAAAGTGGCATCGAAGCAAATTTTTTCATAAATGGTTTTTTAACATACCATAAGTCAAAGGAGTACCCAAAATTATCAGTATTCAATTCTTATGGAAAACATATAACAAATCATTCCTCACTTAATAAGCACTCATGATCCTCTAATTAATTCTCAAATCCCTTCTCCCTTCATCACAACTGAGACTAGGAGCCTATTGGTTATGCATGTGAGACGTTTTCCACTCATCCGAACCCAAGCCCTAGAAAGTGATTTAGATCCGCATTTTTTTTTCACAGATTGTTGTTTGACATACCATAAGCCAAATGGGAACACAAAGTTATCAGTAGACAATTTCTATGAAAAAAAACGTATAATAAATCACTCTTTCTCTTCTTAAACAGTTAGAAACTTACTGTCCATGTATATGAAACGTACATTTTTGTCAAAGTATCTGTCTAAGATTTAGAAGTGTTTAAGGGAAAGATTCAACTTGAGGGGCTTTTGGCGAACTTGAAAAATAGCTGAGAATGGTAAATAAAAATTTCAGGAATAAATTAAATGCCTAAGATATAACATTGCTATTATCTTGCTACTATCTCTGCTGAATTCTTGTTTCTAGCTCTAAATTTTGGGATGTGTCCACACATCCACGTCTTGAAAACTAAAAAATATTAGCTGTAGTTTGTCAGTTTTTTCATGGATTCCACTTTAAAAAATGTAAGTCCTATTTTTCAGTTCTATTTTATGCCTCATCAGGAACTTTATCCTAAGTTTAAGATGTTTGCTTACTAATCTTTAAGACTTTATAGCCTGAACCAGGTTTGGGTGAAGTTAAGAGGTTCACGATAGTTTTTCTGTACCTCATTTGACCAGTAGAATCACTTCTCAAGGTCTCACTTTAATAACACAAGATTGCAAAAGGTTATCGTTGTTCAGTAACCTTTGAAGGAAGAAGGAGAAGAGATGAGTGCTTCAAAACAATTTGCAGGGAGATCATTAGAGATTGGGAACACAAAGTTATCAGTAGACAATTTCTATGAAAAAAAGTTTAATAAATCACTCTTCTCTTCTTAAACAGTTAGAAACTTTTTGACAACAATAACAAAATAGGAAGTAAATACATTTTAATCTTTGAAGTAAGCGCCTTAACTGCATCAGAGAAATTTCTACAATAACATTTTGCCGAAGCGAATGTTTGGGAGTCAAAATTCACGCAAAAATGCAAAAAACTCAAGATTCACGACAAAAACCTAACATAAATTATGAAAATATAAGCAAATGAAAATAAACATATATATTGA
This sequence comes from Artemia franciscana, assembly GCF_032884065.1. NCBI lineage: Eukaryota > Metazoa > Arthropoda > Branchiopoda > Anostraca > Artemiidae > Artemia > Artemia franciscana. Next base: position 2,791,837 of record NW_027062649.1, read on the forward strand.
GATTAGGCTTCAATTTCAGCTTCTTCTCTAAGTCCTTCTTTTCCTCTTCTTGATTTGCGTATTATCTTTGAACTATGTTTCTTAAATAAATTTTTTTAGAACTTTTTTATATAGTTGAAAATGGCAGAAATATTATTTGTCTGAGGGGAGACAAGATGAGAGATTACTTAGAACAACTCTAGAAAAGGTATGGAACAATATACAGCAGAAACCACATTCAACTATGTCGGAAAACGCAACGCAAGTAAATTTGCTGTTAGAAGACAAAGTAAAATTACAATGGAGTGAAGGGATATATTAGCTTGGCTTGAGGTTCTTCGAAGGATAAACAGGAAGAAGGAATTAAATTTATGTCTGAATTATTCAGTTCAATTGATCTCACTTGGGACCTGCAATCATCTGCTGATAAAAGAGCTTTAGCAAAGGTCTTATTCTTATATAGTGTACCAGACAAATACATTAAAGTGATTAGTCTTATGTTTGAGAATAATACTGCTGCGGCTAAGGTAGGAAATGAGGTTAGCAGCTGGTTTTGTATTAAATCAGGAGTTATGCAGGGTTGTGTTGAATAGCCAAGGCTTGGGGTGTTTTTTTCACAGTTAAAATAAGTTTGGAAGAATATGAAGATATGTCTGCAAACCAAGATAAGAATATTGGAAGCTACAGTGATGACAGTTGTGAAATATGGCTCTGAAGCATGGACGCTCCGAAAAGCAGAGGAAGATTTACTAGATATTTTCCAGGGAAATTGCCTATGGATTGTTCTGGGTACCCACCTGACTGACTATATTTCAAACAGTAGGCTGTACAAAAAATATGGTTCAGTCCCGCTTCCTAGGGCTATAATGAAAGAAACGTTGAGATGGCTAGGCCACGTTCTGCAGATGAAGGATGACAGATTGCCGAAGACTGTCCTTTTCGGCCAACCGTCTAGGGCTAAACGGAAAGTAGGTCGTCCTCGTCTGGGGCTAGAGGATGGCTTAAATAAAGATTTAAAGGAAATGGGAACTTCTTGGGAGGGTGTAAATAGGGATGCTTTTAATAGATTAGAATCAAGGAGGAGTGTGCGTAGCTGTTTTGGCCTCAGGCGGCTTGGTGCTGTGGTTCATCCATGATTTCACCCTAGAATGAAGATGTGTTATTTTTGAATGATGTTGCATTTATATACATTTTTGACCCGTGGAAAATTGCACAAGATTGGACTGCTAAAGAAAAGGCGATGGAACAAAAAAAGGTAACAAATCAAAATGAATTACAAACAAAAATATGTTTTAAAAGTCAAAGATAACACGATATTTATGGTTTTGAGCTATTTAGATATTTCATAAATTACAATGGGATAAGAAATGTGTTATTTCAGCATCTATAAAGGATAAAAAGGAATGAGGAATTGATTTATTTTTCAGAATGTCTTGGTGCAACCCGAATTCCCGGTTTTTCCACCTTATGAGTTGCAACCAAAGCATAAAACGATGATTATGCCTATATGCAATTTAGATATTTCTAAGGGCCTAGCCATTGGAACATTCCTGGTTGCTGCTGGCGACGCAATTAAAGCAAAAACACAATGACTGAGGAAAGGGTGAGAAAGAAGTTTATTAGTCATCTATTACTTCATGCCAGATTCAACATGGTTTCGAATTAATCCGAACAGCTAACATAGAAGGCATGGAAAAATTTGGAATTAGTGATGTACAAAAATGAAGCCTAAACTAGATATGTAGCTAGAAGAGATGCGAGGACAATCATCACAACGAATCCCAACTAAAAATAGTACGCTACGAAATCAGCGGTTACAAGAAAAACGACAGAGATGATCATATCGAATCTCAAAGGTTAGAAGAGAAGCAACGATGAGCATCACAACGAGCCCCAGAAGAAAATAAATCCTCTAAAATAAATAATTATTTGATGCATTAACAGGAAGGAGGAATGGAATTCTCGCCGAAATTTCTTCTCAATTGGAACTGCTCATTTCACACCTCATTAATTAAACTGAAGGGTACTGCAATGATAATGCTAAAACGTGATTAGAAAATCAAATGTATATCTTGCAATGGGTAGGACGCCTTTTGTTTCGGTATATTTTTATTTTGTAGTGTGTTTTCTGTGTTTGATATTTTGAGAGTAACCTTGGGATATCTTTTTCAGATTATCCTATTACAGCGTTTCAGGTTTTATTTATTCACTTAGTTTATTTGTTTTAGGAATTGAAGGTGCGTCATCAGTGAATGGCAATACGCTCTTGGAAGCTTCATATTCTGATCTTCGCTTGCATAGGAAAAAGGGCAGAAAAGACTTTGAGTGCAATGTATGCAACAAAAGATTTCCCTTTCATTCATATTTGGAAAGACATCAAAGAATGCACACAGGAAAAAAGCTGTTTAAATGTGATGTGTGCAAAAAGTGTTTTTCTCAATCAAGCAGTTTGAATCGGCACCAACGAGCTCATACTCTAATCAAGTATTAGGGTAAAATTCTAGTTAATTGACTTCTTGCTATCTCAGAAAGGGTTTAGGTTAGGAAAATGAAACTTTCATGGATGAATCTACAGGCTAAAGTATGTCTTGGGAAGGTATTTTAAAGTACCCATCACCACTCCTTCTCCCTCTGGAGGGCCCTAAAATTTCCCTTCGTAACAGGTCTATACCTATTGAAATTTTGACAGAACAACATTTTACCTTAATTGTCAGTTACTAGTTGCTTTTTCTCTGCCTTTAGTTCTGAAAATGTAATTCCCGTTATTTGAGTAGAATTTTGAGCCATATCAATGTTTTTTTTTCCAAAATTTAGGAAATGTATTTGCATATCTTTAAAACCTTATAAAATGGAATTGAGCAAGGTTATGAAGCTGAAACAATTTTGTTGTACTTCAATTAAGCAGAAGATCTATTTTGCAAGGTTTCACTTTTATAATACACATATTTTTAAAGGTCATCAGAGGTCGGGGCCCTCTAGAGGGAGAAGGAGTGGAGGTAGTTGCTTCAAAATACCTTCCCAAGACATACTTTAGCCTGCAGATTCATCCGTGAAAGTTTCATTTTCCTAACCTAAACCCTTTCTGAGATAGCAAGAAGTCAATTAACTAGAATTTTACCAATTAGTTGCATAATCATTGCATTACTCTTCAGCTTAATTAATGAGATGTCAAATGAGCAATTCAGGAAATTTCAGCGAGAATTCCATTCCTCTTTCCTATTAGTGCATCAAATAATTATATATTTTAGAGGATTTTTTTTTCTGGGACTCATTGTGATGCTCATCGTTGCTTGATGTGTGTGAGAAAAGGTTTTCTCAAGCGGGCTCTAGTTTCACATCAAAGACTGCACACAGGTGAGAAACCATTTTAAACGTATTATATGTGTGTATGTGCAAAGAGTTTTTTTGAAGCAGGCACATAGAGTAAGTACCAAAGATACAGACTCGTGATAAACCATATAAATGTGATTTATTGGAGAGAGTATTTCCACTAAGTCGAATCTGAACTATCATCTGAGACAACATTTAGCAATTCCCCGCTAGTTTGTAGTTTACAATAAAAGTGTGTTGCAGAATAGTGATTTTCCTAGCCAGAAGAATAATCGTTCTCAGGCTGGTAACTTTTGATGGGTGAAACTAAACTTGATGAAACTTATATATTTAAAATCAGCATTAAAATGTGATTCTTTTGATGTAACTATTGGTATCAAAATTCCGTTTTTTAGAGTTTCGGTTACTGTTGAGCCTGGTCGCTCCTTAATTACAGTTCGTTACCACGAACTGTTTGATACGAATTCCAGTAACGAGGAATAGAAGAGATCCTCTCTTAAAAACAAGGCTAAAAGAGAACATATTTAGGCATTTCCATCTGTACATATTCCAGGAGCAAACCGTTTACTGTTCTTGGGATATTGCAGATAAGCCCTTTTGACAAACTATCCTCTTAGGATACCATTCTGTTTGCTTAGAGAACCATTGTTGCTGCTTTCTTTTCATACGCCAAATTTATCTGTGTTTTGATACCATTTATCTTTATTTCTACTGATCTGGGTGTTAAACTCTCCTAATAAAACTACCAAATTTCCACCTGTGGCCCTGTCTATTTGTTCCTGAATTGGTTGGTTACCTCGGACTATTTAGTCACAAAGTGATCATCTAGAATTCTTTTAATGCTAACTTCCCAACTTAAAAAAAGATTCAGCAACTTTCTTATTCATCATGGACCCTACCCACTGTCTATTTAGGTGTCTTGTGTTACTCATTGTCTAGTTACTTTTCCTAAATCTAGAATTTGAGTTTGAAACAGAAAATATCCTAAAAACTTAGCCCTTTTCCTATTCGATTAAACTAAATTATCGGGAAAAGACACACATCAACAGAAAACAGGATCAGAGTTAGGCCTTAGGGTGAGGCGTGCTTAATTAGACTAATACCCTTCAAGGCAGGATGTATGAAGTCTGATTAACTGGTTATATTACGATGAAATTAGAATCAGACAGAGTTTTGTTATGAATAATTGATGGGCTCCAAGTTTGGGTAACAGCTTCTGACCTTTTATCTTTCTTTTAGCTCCGTATATAGTGCATGCCAGTCATTGATGATCAGTTGCTTCCAGAAATTCAATAAGAATTAACAATTTTTTGACATTCGGGCTCGAAGTCATACCAGGTAACTGGCAGTGGGAAGAGAGTCGGCACAGTGAAACGTCAATATAAGTCAAAATTCTTCATTAGGGCCTGACCGATATGGATTTTTGGGTCCGACACCAATACTGATATATCGGTGTCGTACTGACACGATACTGATATAATTTGTAGATGAATTCCCCTCCAGAAAAAAACCTTACCTTGGATTTAAACCTTGTATTTTATGCTCATTTTCATACTCACGTGTTCCTTCCTGGTCTGTTACACACCTAAAAGCAGCCTCAATAATTCACTGTGTGTTCAGAATAATGCAAAAAAGATTTATTTACCTTCCCCTCCAGAAGAATTCCCCTCCAGAAAAAAACTTACCTTGGATTTAAACCTTGTATTTTATGCTCATATTCATACTCACGTGTTCCTTCCTGGTCTGTTACACACCTAAAAGCAGCCTCAATAATTCATTGTGGGTTCAAAATAATGCAAAAAAGATTTATTTACGAAATATTTACAGGTTCCTCTCTAAATTACAATTGAATGTAGATCAAATATTATTTTTAAGGATCTAAAAAAGTTGATAAATACTGTTTATACTACTACTAACTACTCACATCAGTACCATGCTGCCTGAAGCCTACGAAGGTGCTGACGCTCTTCAGTTTTTGTTAAATCCTTTCCTCTGTGCTCCTGCCGCCCCAGTTGGGGACTTCCTGGTTTGTGTTTGATCCTCGATAGATGCCTATTAAGGACAATGTTTAGAAATCTTTCATTTGTTAACATGTCCCAGTCATCAGAACCCTTGTCTTATCATAGCCCTAATAAGTGATGTAGAAACACATTGTTGCACAAATTGTTTCGCATGCCATAAGTCAAATGGGTACCCATAATTAACAGTAGGCAATTAAACATTTGATAAATCATTCTTCTCTTCCTAAGTGCTCTTGGTTCACTGATACATCAACAAATTTTAGCTAAATCTTCATCACATCTTATATTAGAAACTTACTGTCCATGTATATGACGACAACCCTTCCATATGAAGTGCTTCTGGGAAAAAAGACAACAACAATAAAACATTGCAGCTCTATGGCCTTTAATATAGTAAACGCTAGAGCGTTACCTCTGAAACGAGGGCCAAATTTGCTTGGACTCAGAGGCAAACAAGCGACTTAGCCTAACAAGGCTCGCCTTCCAATAGTTCTAAGCAGTCGATCCATTTTATTTACCATTACCATTAAACTAACAAAAAATTAATTAAAAACCTCTTGACAGACAAGTTGCCAGGACTTGTGTGTTAACAAGTGACCAAAGCTCAGTAAGGTCTGCTCTCAAGCTGGCAACCCAGTATATAATCTCAAACAGTTACACTAAAACAAAATTAATCAAGAATTGGTTGACCAACAAGTCTCCTGGACTTACAGGTTAAAATAAGCCTAATAGGACCCACCTGCCTATAGTCTCGGAATGCCAATAGTCTTTCAATACATTTCCTATATTTAGAAGAAAAACAGCCGTTGATATGGCTTAAAAGCCAATTCTGTCAAATGGATACTAAGGGATTTACGTGTTTATTTATACTTTGTGTTTTCACATTTTGTCATTTTCTATAATTTGTTTGATGTTTTTTTCTCATTTTCATAGTATTTGACTTTATGTGACTACTTTGAAATACAGTGGCCGGATGTAGCGCATTTGTGCTATTATAATGCTTTTTTGAGGCTGTTAGGCATTGATTTTTTCGAATCGGCGCATTTTTTGAGGATAAAAATCATTCATTGGGCGAATTTTGAGTGGAAAATGAAGGTTTTGGTGCATTTTTAATTTTAGGTAGCGAAACTTTAGGCCAAGTACTTGACAATAGTGGTGTAAAAGAGAAGAGAGGAGAGACATTTGCCGAGAAAGGAGAAACTATCGACCAACTTCTTGCCTTTTTGCAGATTTTCTTTTCTAAAGAAAGCGTGAACAATTGCATGGAGGAAATTGTATTTAGAGGAAGAATTTTATTTGAAAAATAGATGGTGGCAAATCAATCTTACCTGTAAAGTTTGGATACAATAGGTTAGGCCTAGTTTAATGTGGGGAAAAATGCAGTGCTGAATTGGAAAAATAGTTACAAATTGTACTAATCTTGTTTATTACCTAGTTAACTTTGATGTTTACTTGTTTGTTACCTTTTTATTGGTCATCTCCCCATAACACTAAGTTTTAAGCCTCCCCCAGCCCTTCTTTTCAAGAAACCCAAAAGTTTCAACTCATTTAAAGATAGTCCTAGGAACAGATACACAATTAGCTATTAGGAAAGAGTTAAATTCCAATTCCAGAATTTGTATGAAGGTATACAGACTGCATACAGTCCTTTCACCCTTTGACTTCAAGATGACCCTAGTAATCCTCCTTTTTCATCTTATCTTCCCTTCTTTATGGTTTGTGAGAAGTGCAAGTACTTTAGCTGCCTGTTCTGAGCAGTTTAAGGCAAGAGGCTGGCTGGTACCAACATGGCTCTTCCTACTCACTCTTGCTCTCTTCTGCACAATGGATCTTCATTAATAACGAGATGATTAATTAATTAATTTTAGTACAAATAGTTGAAGAGAGATAGGCTGAACATTTGAAAATATGCCAAATCAAGATAGTGCTGCAGGAAAAGATATAGAGGAAAATGAAAAATCTTGTAATGGCCTATCTTGGATATGAAGGAAGATTTAATTTGTGAGGAAGAATAAGCAACAGTACTAAAAGGATTAAAAAATAATAGGAATCTATGTGCTGATTGTGTAATAAATGAGTTTCTGAAATATGGCAGCTCTGAGGTTAGAAATGAGTTATTGAAGATTATGAATATGATTTTGGAAAAAGGAGAAGTACCTAGCAATTTTAAGAAAATCTTAATTAAACCAATGTGGCAAGAGTGAGTATGGTACTCATTGAGGCATTAGTCTAGTCTCTGTGTATAGCAAACTACTTAGTAATTTGATACTTTTTAGACTGAGAGATGCTGTTGACAAAATTTTAAGAGAAGAACAGCACAGTTTTAGAAAAGGTAGAGGATATGTCAAACAAATTTTCACTCTTAGGCTAATAATTAAGAAGCACTTGAGCTATCAAACACCTTTGGTCCTCAGTTTTATGGATTATGAGCAAGCATTTGATTCTGATGATAGAAGAGCTTAAGCTAAGGTCTTGTATAATACAGCCTACCAGACAAATACATTAAAGTGATTGGTGCTATGTATGAAAATAATACTGCTACTGCTTGGTCTAATAAGAACAAAATGTTTACATAAGAAAAATCAATCAGACACTTTTAGAGAAAAGAGGGATGGGGTGCTAGTTGCCACTGGATCACTTTTGACTTTTAAAAAGGGAATTAGAACTTTTCAATTTCTAATCCTTTGAGTCTCCTCCAAGGTTTCTACAACTGTTTCCAGTAAAACTGTAAATGCCCCCTGGGCATAAGTTACAACACTTCCCTTAGGCTCTGGGACAAGGGGTATGTTGGCCCCAGAATTTTGCTATCTAATTGTTGGACTATTTTACACAAACTGGTAATCTCAAAATTTGGATCAGATGCATTCTGAGAAACAAAGGTATCTGTGTGGCTGATGGGGGGGGGGTAGATGCCCTCTGATCCATTTGACATAAAAATGGAACTAGAACTTTCAGTTTACTATCAAATGAACCTTTTCTGAAGCTTATACAACCAAACATTAACAAAACTTTATATGCCCCTAAGGTGCAATTTGAAACACTAGCCCCTAGGCTCTGGGGGCTTGCGTTGACCCTGGAGTTTTGTTATTTAGTGTTTAAACTATTTTTAACAAAATGGCTGTCTCAAAGTTTTTATCAGATTGGTTTCAGGAAACAGGTTACTGGGGGCTAGTTGCCCTTCAATCTCTTTTGACTCTTAAGAAGTGAGCTGTAAATTTCAATTTCCAATTAAATGAGCCCTGTCTGATGGTTATACAAGCATTTTTTTATAAGAACCAAATATGCCCCCAGGGCATAAGTTACAATGCCTACCCCTGGACTGTGAAAAGTTGTATTGACACTTGAGTTCTTGTTATCTGATGCTTGAACTATTTTTAACAAAATGGCTATCTCAAAGTCTTTATCAGATGCATTTGGAGAAAGAAGGGTGGAAGGAGGAGGATTAGTTGCCCTCTGGTCACTTTTATACATAAAAAAGGCACTAGAACTTCCAATTTCTAATTGAATTAGCCTGCTCCAAAGTTTATACAAACACCCCTTCCATATGAAGTGCCTCTGGGAAAAAGAAAATATCATAAAACATTGGAGCCATATGGCCTTACTATAGGCAATGCTGTAATGTTGCCTCTGAACCATAGTTCAAAAGTCAAATAATTCTGCCTCTATGTTCCACCACCCATTACTTTTGTTTCTCTAAGTTGTACTATGGATACAAAAATCATTTATTTTTAGTCAAATGCTGGGTAGTTAATTAGGGTGGTACTTATTAATTAAACAAAACACAGTTGAGAAGTTTGTTGAATATAAGATATAAGAAAACCAGTTTCATAGGCACAAAGACAAATGAAGACAAATACATTGGAAATCTATGATTTCGGTTATATATTTGCACATAGGAGGGAGGGGTGTTAAATTAGGGGTGCTGTCTAATTAATTTACCCTTGCACCCTAATATGCAAATGCATAGCCTAAATTACATTAGTATATACACTAAAGGTTATATTTCATTGTCCATGATACTCTCAAATGCTAAACCCCTCCATTACTAATGTGCAAATATATAGCCCAAGTTACATTATCAAATAAACTAAAGGTTATATGATGGCTATATTTCATTGGGAGTAATCTAACTTCACTTCTTGGGTGTGTTTTGTCTAATTAACAAGTGCTAATAGTGTCTACAAAGTATTGACCATGAGTTCTGAAATGAGGAAAGTCAAGAATGCTTGACATGTGCATGTCCTACTTACAATTATTAGAAGTTTGTGATACTGAGGATTTTAACATGTTTCATTGGCATTTTGGCTGGGATTTGGTGGGATATTTATTCCATGCTAATTAGGGAAGAGTTCAGAGAGAATATTTTGTATTTTACAGCTTAGGATCTATTTGAAAGAAAACGTGTATAAAATTTACTAAGAGAGGGTGTACTAAAGAAATATGTCTGCATGAAAAGTTTTAAGAAAGTATAATCCTTTAGCTCTCCTCTGCATGTCAGGTATCTAATGAGACAAGCTTCTTCTCTGATTAATTCAATGATGAAAACTGTAATCATAAATATTATTGGCTTTTCCTCTAAAATCCTGGCAAAAAACTACTTTGTTATTGTTTAGAAATGTTACTATAACTACTACAATGCATTGTGTTTATTTTTTTTTGGAAATCTAATTGCAATGACTGAGTATGAGTCTATAGTTAACAGTGTAATTCTAAGAGTGTTCAGTTGTACATACTAAAAGTAATTGGCTAATGTTGATTCAAGAGTTTTTGTAAATTATGAAAGCATGTTGTTCAATTTTCATAAAAGAGAATTATTATCAAGCTAAGCATATTTATAAATCGAAATGAAATGTTAGTTCTTTGAAAGACAAATATATGTTATGATTTATTTTTTAATTTCGAATTATAGAGTATTTTCTTAGTTTAATTTCTTGATTATTTCTTAATTTTCACCTTTAGTATGCAATTTGGTATACTTATTAATATCTTTCATTCCATTTCAGTGAGTTTGTCTGATTCAAGGATTTTGTTCTTATATCGAGAATGGAGCAAGAAGAATTTTGTTTGAAGTGGAGCAACTACCTGGATGTACTTCATGGAGCTTTTTTATCTGTATTAAACAGTGAGAACTTCACAGATGTCACCCTGTTTTGTGACAGTGAAAGCATCAAATGTCACAGACTTATTCTCTCTTCTTGTAGTTCCTACTTTGAAACACTGTTTCTTGGGATATCACACTCCCATCCTATTATAATTCTAAAAGATGTGAAATTTCATGATCTGCAAGCTTTGGTAAAATTTATGTATACAGGTGAAGTGACTGTTCCACCAGCTCAAACTAGGTCATTAATAAAATTGGCTGAAATGCTTAAAGTTAATGGTCTTGCATATTCTAATGAGACAGCTACCCAGATACAGAAACCTAGATATCCCTCTCAAAACTTTCAAATTACTCAACCGGCTACAGAGGGAGACAGAGTTGATACAACTTGTGAAAACAGTATCTTGGCTGAAGATTCTTCCAGTGATCTTGAGCCTCCTGTAGCAGATAGCTTAAATGATAGCTTTGTAAACTATCCTTCTGACTCTAGTTCCTCTGTTTATAAAACAGATATTGGTGCATGCAACTCACTAGTAAGTTTTTTCAATTAAGTTCACTTTATTCAAAATAAAGTGCCTAAAAGATGGTTATGTATTTAGTTCCTCTGTTTATAAAACAGGTATTGCTGAATGCAGTTCACTTGTAAATTTTTTCATTTGAATTTCACTTCAATCAAAGTTAAGTGATCAATGGATGAATATGTATTTAATTTTTGCTTCAGGAAGACTCTTGGCTAGATAACATGATGCTTGTGTAATACCTAGACACTAAAATCTTTTGCCCCATCTGAAAAATGCCTTAGGGTAGAAATTCTTTTATTTTAACTGTCAAAAAGTACTAAGTATAAGGTCTGATTTTGCTGTCTTTGATAAGACATTTCTTTTTTCTCATAGTCTGACATTCTGGCTTTTGTTTTGGCTCTTGTGATACTTGTGTAATACCTAGACACTAGAATCTTTTTTCCACCTGAAAAAATACCTTAGGCTAGACATTCTTTATTTTAACTGTCAAAAAGTACTAAGCATAAGGTCTGATTTTCCTGTCTTTGATAAGACATTTCTTTCTTCTCATATTCTGACATTCTGGCTTTTGTTTCCTTTAGAGGTTCAATAGGTTATCCAAGGGCTCCCTGATCTTTGCCAAAACTTCTTAAAACTAATTAACATAATATAATTATAGAGGAGTTTAATAATATTTTAATCAAAGTTCTTAGATCTCTGATTTGAATAGAATGAATATTTATATTTTGATAGATGCTTTGAGATTCTATATGTGAGGTTAAGGTCCTCAGATTTTCAGAAAAAAATCTTCTAAAAAGATTGATTATCTAAACTTACTGACTATTAGAAAAAAACCTATAGACATTATTATACAAACTATAAAAAAAACTATAGACACACTTTATGAACAAAGATAGGTAAAAATAAGTAGAATGAAAGTTACAGGAATGAAAGTTACTCCTTAACCAATTATGCTAAACCACACAATAGGTTTAAGTGAAGAAAATTCTTCCAATGTTTTTTCATAGAAAGATAAACTAATGTCTGCAGGAAAATAGGCATTACCAAACATCTGTCTGCATGATCTGTTGAACTTTTTTGGAGAAAGAAACCAAATTCAAGGCAATTTTTAAAAACAAACCCAAGATAACTACCCACCCACCCCCCTCATAGGCTGCTTATTTTGAGTTTGGTGAACTTTGATAAGTTTGCAATATTGACTCCTTTAGAGATTGTTTTAAATGTAGGGATTTATTATACACTATGTTTCACAGGTGTGGGCTTTCTCCAGTCCCATTAGAAATATACCAGATTATATCTCAATGTTTGGAATGGAGGGGATGCGTTAATAACCAATTAAGCTGGATGTGATTAAGTAAATCCAATAAAATAAACACTTGGAAAAAAAATGTTTTGAATTTAATGCAATAATAATCTATTTAGTATAATGTCTGCATACTAGAGCGTACAACAAACCTACAACCACCTAAAGAGATATTCATTGCCCATATTATAATATTTTATTTTAAAATATTTTTAAAATGTTTACCTATATTTTGTATATATATTATAGCATTTACCTAGCAATATTATTTATCTTGTATCGTGTTAGCAGAGTGTGACTAGGGATTTATTATACACTATATTTCACAGATGTTGCCTTTGTCCAGTCCCCTTAGAAATTTACCAGAAGATCTTTCTACACATTTTAAAATTCCTAGTAAACTACATTTTCACGCCACTGTTTTCCCTTTTTATTTAAGATGGGGGGAGGGTTTTTATTAAATGTTTTTTTATTTTACCAATTCTCTTAACCCTTTAACTCTGCCAACAGTTTTGACGTTTCAGTTGTCAGATCTTTTTGTAAAGGCGATAGTCTGTCCTTTGTTGCAGCTGGCATCGAACCCCAGACCCCATTCTATTTAGCAGAGTTCAATCTAGAGCACTACCTCAAGATTATTTGTGCTCTCCTGCTAGATTCGGAAAGCTTTAGTGTTATTCGAAGGTTATTTTAAAGTAGCTTTCTTAGGGGGTTTTTATTTCTCTTTTGGTATTATGGACTCGGTTTTTATGGCACTTGGTCTTTACCAATCGCAAATATAGCGATTGCAATTTGTTTCCGTTGCTCTGTCTGTCGGTCCCGGTTTTGCTAGTTTGAGCACTTCCAGATAAACTAGGACGATGAAAGTTGGCAGGCGTATCTGGGACCAGATCAAATTAGGAATAGTCGCTTCCCTGACTTGACCATCTAGGGGGGGGGGGGGCTAGCGAGTGAACGAGACAGTTGAGCATAATTTCTATTTGTGATAAAACAAATAATTGTCATTCTTGTGTGTCTTGTTGGACAAATGGTATGATTCTCGCTTAGGGTGAGAGAGGTCCTGGGTTAGAATCTTGGACGATTTCAGTTTTTACATAAAGAACATCTGAAAGTAGATACGTGATTGATATAGTGATCGCTGAAAGTTGGCAGGAATATCAGGAACCAGACCAGATTAAATAGTTTTTTCCCTGATTCGACCATATGGGGGGGGGGGTGGAGGTACGGTTAATCGGAAAAAAATAGAAAAAAGGAGGTTTTTTAACTTTTGAATGAGTGATTGAATCTTAATGAAATCTGATATTTAGAAGTACCTCATGTCTCAGAGCTCTTATTTAAATCCCGACCGGATACGGTGACATTGAGGGGAGTTGAAGGAGGAAACTAGACATCTCGAAAAACGTTTAGAGTGGAGAGATTGGGATGAAACTAGGTGGGAAGAATAAGCACGAGTAATAGATACGTAATTGAAATTACTGGCCTGTATCTGCTCTCTTTGGGGGGGATTTCTAATGCTTTGATGAGTTTGGTGCTTCCGGACGTGCTAGGGCGATGAAAATTAGTATGCGTGTCAGGGCCCTGCATACATTGACTTGATGACAGTTTTTCCCCAATTAGACCGTCTGGGGGGCAGCTGGAGGGAGAGGGACTTGTGAAAATTGATGTATGTTTGTCTTACGAATGGGTGATTGGATCATAATGAAGCTTGATATATAGAAATATCTCATGTTTCAGATGCTCCATTTTGAATTCTGATTGGATCCGGGGTCATTGGGGGGGGGGGGGGCAGGGGGGAAACGGAAATCTTGAAAACCGGAAATCTTGGTAAACGCCTAGAGTGTGGAGATTGGGATGAAACATGATGGGAAGAATAAGCACAAGTTCTAGATACGTGATTGGCATAACAGCACCGGATCCGATCTCTTTGAGGAGGTGCGGGGGGGGGGGAAGTGATTTCCAGTGCTTTGGAGAGTTCAGTGCTTCTAAACGAACAGCAAAGTCGATAGCTCTAATACCGAGTCTAATTTTAGGTTCCAACTTCGTCACAAGTGCCATATGAGCTCTTGGCTCTTGTTCTTTCTCCTTTTTTTTTTATTACGGACTCAGTTTTATTGTCAATGAGGCTATTGCAGCTTTAACATTGTATTTAACATTAATTAAACATTAATAATATTTAACATTGTATCTTTCCTGTTTTTCTTTGGTATCGTCTAGTCCAAATTATTTTATTTTACTTTCCTATGTGATTTTCTAGTTTCTCATGGGTGCTTAAAACTTAATGTATGGTTCTGTAAAAATAGTTTTGTCTTGAAAAATCACAGAAAAACATTTTGCGTTACTTTGCACTGCCTTTCTTCATGCCATCTTTTAAGTTGTAAATTAAAATATTGGCTGACCTTCCAATATTTTCCACATAAGAATGTCTTTTGTAATATCTAGAACTTGTCTTTTTATGATCGAATCTAATGAAAAATCGAGTAAGGCATTCCCTTCTCAGTAGCGGACTGTCGGATTTTTATTTATAAATTCTGAAGAAAAAAAAAGAGTTCTTTTTATTCCAAGAATAAATTCCAAAGCAAAAATTTCTCATGTACTCTCACAAGTTCTTGCTAGTGCTGAAATTTTTGTTTCCGTGGTTCTTTAAGTATTATCAGCATTAATGAAGGACATTTTTTTTTCTTTTTTGTCTTTTATTTTTAATTTGTCGTGCGGTTCAACATTTAACTACATACTGTTTAATGTTAATGTTAAACTACAGGCTGTTTAACATTTCACACCAGTGACCATGCTAAGATAAGGATTTGGCTAAATTATTAGTTGTATTCCTTTGTGATAGAACTGTCCTGACAAGTTTTCTCAGGCATAGACGGTGTCATCAAGCATTTCTCTGAAATAACTATTCATATATAGTAATTAATTTGAAAAAGTTATTCGTATAATATATTTTTGTTTATAAAAACCGCTGAGCTATTAGAATGTGTCTGTGTTCATCTGAACTGGATTAATAAGGTTAATAGAAAGTAACCTCAATTTTCTCATAATGTTTGACTGCTGTTGTAAAACCGTAAAACAAAACTCAGTAAGTAAAGTTGGTAAAATTGTTGTTTTAGAGCATTTTAAATCCCAGTCATATCCGGTGACATCGGGGGGAGTTGGAGGGGGAAACCGGAATTCGTGGAAAACGTGAAAATTGAGGTATCTTACGAATAGGTGATCGGATCTTAATGAAACTTGATATATAGAAGGATCTTATGTCTCATATGTTCCATTTTCGAATCGGATCCGGAGACCTAGGGGGTTGGAGGGGGGAAACAGAAATCGTGGAAACCGGAAATCTTGGAAAACGCTTAGAGTGGAGAGATCGGGATGAAACTTGATGGGAAGAATAAGCACAAGTTATAGATACGCTATTGACATAATTGGAACGGATCCGCTCTCTTTGGGGGATTTAGGAGTTGGGGTTCAGTGCTTTAGCGAGTTTGGTGCTTCTGGACGTGCTAGGACGATGAAAATTGGTAGTCGTGTCAGGGAGCGGCACAAATTGACTTGATAAAGTCGTTTCCCCGATTCGAACATCTTGGGGGCTGAAGGGAGAGGAAAAATTAGGTATTTTTAACTTACGAGTGGGTGATCGGATCTTAATGAATTTTGATATTTAGAAGGACCTTGTGACTCAGAGCTCTTATTTTAAATCCCGACCGGCATTAAGCTTCTGATGTTCCTTTTAAATCAATCTATTGATTATTAGGATTTTGCTAGAGCTCATACCATATGAGCCCTTGGCTCTTGGCCTTTCCGGCCTCGTCAGTGCCTTTAAGTGCCATATGAACTCTTGGCTCTTGTTACTATATATTTGCACATTAGGGGAGATAGGGCTCGTGATAAAGTATAGAAGAGCTGCGTGGAGAACTGTGTTAGCTACAACTATTATGCTTATTATGAAGCAAGAATCGTTTTCTTAATATGTTTCCTTCTTAATAGCCCTTAATCAAGACCTTTACCGAAATTTTTACTTACAGACCTTAGACATCTTATCTGAAAAGGAAGTAAATGTCTTGCTTACATCCTCAACTGTATAATAATTAAATAAATAAAAAAAGTCTTTCCAACTGATAGTAAGGAGCAACATTAAAGTTTAAAACAATCAGAAATTATTACGTATATGAGGGAGTGGCCGCCTCCTCAATGCCTCACTAAACTTTTTATTATTTGCATCTCAATAGTTACCAAAACTTTAAAAAGCGGAATTTTGATATCAATAGATATATCTAAAGAATTGGGTTATTATGTTGATTCCAAATATATACAAATTATTTACTTTAGTATTACCCATCAAAAGTTAAGAGCCCAAAAAGTTTGCCTGATTTTTTGATGAGGGAACACCCCCTAAAAGTCAAGAAATCTCAATGAAAAGGCAACACTAGATTCAGATTTTCCGAGAACCCTATTGTACAAGTCTCAAGTTCCTGTTTGCAAAATTATTGAATTTTGAATATTTTACCAGGAAAGATCACAGATTTGTGTTTCTTTTTTCTTTCTTTTTCTTGGCTCATTGTATCGAACAAGTAGTCTTAGAATTTTGAGAAAGGCTTATTCGAACGGAAATTGAAAACTCTAGTGCTCGTTTCAAGTGACCAAAAAGGTTGGAGGACAACTGCCCCCCCCTCCCATCCACCTTTTTCTCTAAACATCATCCAGTCAAAATTCTGAGATAGCTGGATTCCCGGGGGGTGAACTTTCCTAGGGAAATTTTGTACTGGAGAAATTTGCCAGGATTCCTGTACAAAATTTGTTTGTGTTACTTTCTCTTTACCCACTAAATTTTATATGTGGATATATTAAGAGAAATTGTCCGGGGGACATATTTACCTGAGTTGAAATCGTCTAGACTATCTTTTGGCAGTTGGGTAGATTTTTCACGGTAGGAATTCTCCATGGGGGTGTTTTGCACAGGATAATTTCTCCAGAGGGAATTTTTTGCGAGAGTACTTTTCTACTTGGGTGTGGGGCTGAGGTATTTGTGGGAAGAAATTTCCACAGAGGGGTATTTTTTGGCTTAATTTTAAAAACAATCAGAATTAAAAGTTTTTTTTTTCAAACGAAAATGGACTAAGAAAAAAATTTCAACCGAAACCTTCCGCAAGAAATTTTCCGACAGTAATTTTCAGCTAGAATAGAATTGTCTGGGGGAAATTTTACTCGGATATTTTATGTGGGAAGAATTTTACTTGGAGGGATTTCCGGGAGGGGAAGGAATTTTTCATTCAGGTGGAAGCTGCGATTTCCCGGCATTGTTTAAAAAGGAAAAAATCAAACAGTTTGTGTAACGAACAGTAAGTAAGGAGTGATGCGGCTCAATGATAGCTGAAATTCTAAGAAACGAGTCTGAAAAAAGGGGAAAACACCCCTTAAACATCAAATGATATCAATGGAAATCATTCCATCATATTCAGCATACTAGAAAACCCTATTTATTGGTTTCAAGCTCCTGTGTACAAAAATGTGGAATCTTGCATTTTGTGCCAGAAGAAAGATCACGGATGCGTGTTCATTTGTTGTTGTTTTTTCAGGGCTGATCATATTGAACCAGTTATCGTAGAAGGTCGGGAGAGGGCTCATTTGATCGGAAATCAAAAGTTCTAGTGGTCTTTTTAAGTGACCTAAAAATATTGGAGGGCAGCCAGCCCCCCTCCTATGCTCATTTTTCTCCAAAGTCATCTGATCAGAATTTTGAGATTGTTATTTTGTGGTTGAGCATAGTAATAAATGTCTTTGAGGATGACTTTAAGCCCCCACAGTCCCCGGGGAAAGGGTTGCAGGTTATGAACTTTGCCCATTGTTTACATACAGTATTGGTTACTTGGAAGTATACAGACGTTTTAAGGGGGGATTTTTCTGGTTGGGGTACGTGGGAGGATATTTCTGTGGAAGAATTTTTCATGGGGGAAGGGAATTTTCCATGGAGGGGGAGCCGGATTTAAAGCACTATTTAAAAAATTATCAGAAATTAAATAACAAGTTTTTCAACTGAAAGCAGGGAGCAACATTTTACGCTGAAGTTTTCTTTAGTACTTTCAAATAAGAGCTATTTATTTTAATTAAGTGGCCTTTGTGATTCAGGAGTGGGAGAAAATTCAAACTTCAGCGTAAAAAGCGAGATATTGAGGGGGCGACCCCCCTCATAGACATAATAATTTCAGTTCGTTTTAAGTTTTAATGTTTGCTCCATTCTCGTCTGGCTCAATTCTCACTGAAAAAATCAATTGCCATGGAGAGATCCTATAGACAATTAAATGCTACTGCTTCTTTAGTAACCCCCACAACACCTAGCAACCGGGACCCAACACAGCTACGCATGTTTCTCCTCCATCCCATGTATGCTCAAAACCTCCCTCTTTACACCTTCAAAGGAGACTCTCGTTTCCCTTAAATCTTTCTTTACGTCTTCCTCTCACCCCTACTGAGGGCGACCCGCTTTCCGTTTAGCCCTAGATGGTTGGCAAAACAGGACAATTATTGGCATTCTGCTATCCATCATCTACTGAACATGCCCTAGGCATCTCAACCTTTCTCTCGTTATGCCCTAGCAAATGGGATTGAACCATATTTTTCGCACTGCCTACTTCTTAAAATTTGTTCAGTCAGTGTGGTACCCAAAACATCCCGTATGCACTTTCTCTGTAAAACAAATAGCAAATTTTCCTCTTTTTTTTCAGTGTTCATCCGTAAACAATGTTCATATTTTATAACTTAAAGGCCTTTCTCCAGGTGCTCTGAGGGTCGTGTTGGCTCCCAAAGTGTAGCTATTGGACCTTTCAACTATGCTGAACAAAATGGTTGTCCCAAAATTCTGAAATTTCGGTTTTTGGGGAAAAGGGTGCGGAAGGAGGGCTACTTGCACTTCACCTCCAATCTTTGGTCATTTGAAAAGGTGCTAAAACTTTTCATTTCCGTTAAAATGAGCCCTCTCCTAATATTCTAGGGCCATTGATTCAATGCGATCACTCCTGAAACCCCCCCCCCAGCAAATAAAGACTTTCTTCTTAATCCTTCTTCTGGCAAAAATGCAAAATTCCACATTTTTGTCGATAGGAACCTGAAACGCAAAATAAAATGCAAATTTCGTTTTTTTTTATTCATGTGTGGTGAGCCAAAATCAGAACATGTATTATTGGAAAACGTTCAGAACTTAAATAAAGAAAACAAGTTTTTTTTTAACTGCAAGTAAGGAGCGACATTAAAACTTAAAACAAGCAGAAAATATTCCGTTGATGAAAGGGTTTGTTCCCTCTTCAACGCCTCGCTCTTTACGCTGAAGTTTTTTAATTGTTTTAAAAAGTAGAGTTGTGGCAAAGAGTCAAACTTTAGCGTAAAAAGCAAGGTGTCGAGGAGGCAACAAATCCGGGAATAATTTCTGTTCGTTTTAAGTTTTAATGTCGCTCCTTACTTGCAGTTAAAAAAAAACTTATTGTTTGTTATTTAATTTACATATAGTAATGGTTATTATGAAGTGTACAGACATTTTCAGGGGGAGTTTTTCGCTTTAGGGTGGGAGTGGGTCGGGGGAGGGGATTACGTGGGAGGATCTTTCCATGGAGGAATTTATCATGAGGGAAGAGAATTTCCATGAAGGTGGCGCATAATTTTCTAGCATTATTAAAAAAAAAAAAAAAAACAATGAGAAAATAAATAGAAAAAAATTTTCACCTGGAAGTAACGAGTAGCGTTAAAATTTAAAAAGAACATAAAATATTACGTATATTAGGGGGCTCGTCTCCTCCACAATACCTTGCTCTTTACGCTAAAGTATTTTTAGTAATTTCAACTAGTTATTCTACGGCCTTTGTGATTCAGGGGTCATTCTTAAAGATTTGGGATAGAATTCCAGCTTTAGTGTAAAGAGTGAGTTATTGACGAGGTGGCAAACCCCCCTCATATACGAAATAAAAATACATAAGTTCGTTACATAAGTTAACTCGTAAGATGCGTATGTTTATTGCTAACAAAAACGTTCGTACAAAAAAAAATGAGGATGCATTTTTAAGTAACCAAAAATTGGAGGGTAGCTAGGCCTCCTTCCCCACCCCCTTTTTTTCAAAATCATCCGATCAGAACTATGAGAAAGCCATTTAGCAAAAAAAAGATTCATATGTAAATTTTGTTTTTATTATTCATGTGCGGTGAGCCAAAATCAAAACATTCGTTAATTCAAAAACGTTCAGAAATTAAATAAAAAAAACAAGTTTTTTTTAACTGCAAGTAAAGAGTGACATTAAAACTTAAAACGAACAAAAATTACTCCGTATATGAAAGAGGTTGTCCCCTCCACAACCTTCCCTCTTTACGCTAAAGTTTTTTTATTGTTTTAAAAGTAGAGTTGTGCCAGAGTCAACCTTTGGTGTAAAAAGCGAGGCGTTGCGGAGGGGACAACCTCTTCCATATACGGAGTAATTTCTGTTCGTTTTAAGTTTTAATGTCGCTCCTTACTTGCAGTTAAAAAAGCTTGTTTTGTTTAATTTAATCCAATAAAGATCAAAATAACGACAGCATATCCAAACCTGTTTCTCCTAGCCTTTGGGTAGATTTGCACGATGAAAACTACAAGCCGTTTTAAAATGTCAGTAAAATATTTGAAATACCTGTAAAATACGTAAAACATCGGTGGAATACTTAAACTACGTAATATAGTAAAACTGGTAAAATATCACTTTTATGAGGGCCCTTAAAACTACGGTAGAATACATAAAATACCCAATTTTACCATCTACAACTGTAGGTTTGACAGATTTATGTATGATTCTATAAAATTCCTAATTTGGATGTAAGATTAAGTTTTGCCATTCTCTTCATATTTATTCTTTCATAACATTCATTTTTAATTTGGATTGTTTTTTTTTGTTTTTAGCAAGTCAAGGATGAATTTGCTGAAGGTTTTGGAAAAGGGAGGGACAATAGTTCTACTCAGTTTGAAGATGATGAAGAACATTTTGATTATGGCAATGAAAATGTAAGCATTTGTTTTCCTTTTTTACTTTTTAGGTTTTTTCAAAGCACATGATTGACCATAGCCTTTTATTTTGAAACAGGTCTTTCTCGTTTTGGATAACTGGTAGTTCTCTTTCCAACCTTAGATCTGCTATAATAATAGTCAAGGATGACTTTATCTGTTTATGTTCACCAAAAATATATGTCCTGCTGAAACCACAGAATTCAAAAATAAGGACTGTTAAACCAATTCAAATGTAGGGTTTAAACCCCACTTGACAGTGGGTTTAACCCTACTGTCATTCACATTGGTGTGAATGCACCAATTCAAATGTAGGACTAAAACAAGCCCCAGTTAGTGAAATATGGGGCCTTGTCTCAATTTTAGTTCTTTTGTTATCTTCTTTATACAGAGAATTTTATTTTTTTTTTACAAAAAATAAAAACATTTTCTTTTTAGAAAATAATTATTTAGTGAAAGGTATTTTGTTGTAGTTGCAAATAATCATGATGGCTGTAGTAGCAGATTCCAGTGGGCTTTTCCAGTTGGCGAATCCCATATAATATGAATAAACTCAGTTACCCACTCGCTTACAACTGAAATAGAAATAATTGGTCATGCATTTTTAATCATATTTTGGTCTCCAATTGTCACTAAATGGCTCACAGAATTGATAGAATATCTGAAATACCCATACTGCATTTTTGTCTACCTTAGTTCTGTCCTATAATGGGATGGCCAAGCTTAAGTATCGTTCAGTGTTTTAAGACAGCATGGAATTTGGTGGATATATTACTTTCGACCACGCTGAACAATCCTGGAAATGGAGTCGAAAATTCAGTAACTAGAACAATACCAAAACGTATAACGTTGCGAATCGTCGGGAAAAGTCAAGTGGGGTTTTAACAGTTCAAGAAAGTTTTGAAATTGGTAATAAATGCTGGTGAATGCAATGGTCGTCTCATTTTTTCTCAGATCATAAGAACGTCGTCTAGATTTCCCAAAACATTGCGTCTTTTCATGTAACGATTTGCTGGTATATAAGAGTCGGTGCATGAAAGCCATGGGTGTGGCCTGAACTATGCTGAAAATCCAAAGAAAATATTCGAAAACAAGATGACAAGAATGTCGTCCAAACGTCAGATAACGCTGCTTATCTTACAAAAAGGGTTTAGATTGCGCAAGAAAGTTTTAAATGGGTAAAAATGAGCTTCTGATCACAGTGGCGAGAAATAAGGTCAGGGTTGCACTGGTCATTTTAGTATCGAATTAGAGGCCATAATTCAGGATTGCGGACCTCAGTTTTCTTAAAAATAGCAACGTTGTTAGAAGGTCACATTAGGCTATGTGTTTTTAAAATAAAAAGTTGGACATCGGCTATACAAACTCAGACATGAAGATAAAAGTCAGACATCGTCAGAATATTGTGGATATACCGAGTAACATGGGTTAATTTTTTGAAAATAAGAAACCGGACATCGCCTATGCAAACTGATTCCAAGAATTTAAAATCCGTTTAAAAACGTTGTTGATATACCAAAAATTAGAGGCATTGAATTAGAGGCCATAAATCAGAATTGTGGACCTCAGTTTTCTTAAAAATGGCAACGTTGCCAGAATGTCGTATTAGGCTGTGAGATGTTCTGACGATGTAATTTGTGTTATTTTTTGAAAATAAAAAGTCTGACATCGACTATACAAATTCGAACATTAAAATAAAAGTCAGACATCGTCAGAACGCTGTGGAACTATGAATATACCCAGTAACATCAGTGAATTGTTGTAAATAAGAAGCCGGACATCGACTATACAAACTGATTCTAATAATTTAAAGTCCATTTCGAAACTTTGCTGATATACCAATTATTAGAGGCATCGAATTACAGGCCATAAATCAGAATTGAGGACCTCAGTTTTCTTAAAAATAGTAACGTTGTCAGAAGGTTGCATTAGGCTGTGGAATCTTATGACGAGGTAATATGCGTTACTTTTTGAAAATAAAAAGTCGGACTTCGACTATACAAATTCGGACCTGAAAATAAAAGTCAGACATCGTCAGAATATTGTGGATATACCGAGTAACATGGGTTAATTTTTTGAAAATAAGAAACCGGACATCGCCTATGCAAACTGATTCCAAGAATTTAAAATCCGTTTAAAAACGTTGTTGATATACCAAAAATTAGAGGCATTGAATTAGAGGCCATAAATCAGGATTGTGGACCTCAGTTTTCTTAAAAATGGCAACGTTGCCAGAATGTCGTATTAGGCTGTGAGATGTTCTGACGATGTATTTGTGTTATTTTTTAAAAATAAAAAGTCTGACATCGACTATACAAATTCGAACATTAAAATAAAAGTCAGACATCGTCAGAACGCTGTGGAACTATGAATATACCCAGTAACATCAGTGAATTGTTGTAAATAAGAAGCCGGACATCGACTATACAAACTGATTCTAATAATTTAAAGTCCATTTCGAAACTTTGCTGATATACCAATTATTAGAGGTATCGAATTACAGGCCATAAATCAGAATTGTGGACCTCAGTTTTCTTAAAAATAGTAACGTTGTCAGAAGGTTGCATTAGGCTGTGGAATCTTATGACGAGGTAATATGCGTTACTTTTTGAAAATAAAAAGTCGGACTTCGACTATACAAATTCGGACCTGAAAATAAAAGTCAGACATCGTCAGAACGCTGTGGATGTAGCTAGTAACACGATTTAATTTTTCGAAAATAAGAAGCCGGACATTCGACTGTACAATCTGATTCCAAGAATTGAAATTCCATTTCAAAACTTTGTTGATATGCCAGTTATTAGAGACATCGAATTAGAGCCCATAAATCAGGATTGCGGTCTTCAGTTTCTTAAAAATAGCAAAGTTGTCAGAAGGTCGCATTAGTCTATGAGATGTAAGTCGGACATCGACTATTCAAACTCAGACATGAAATTAAAGTCAGATATCGTCCGAACGTTGTGGGTATACTGAGTAACATGATTTTTTATTTTTATTTTTTTGAAAACAAGAAGCCGGACATCGACTGTACAAACTAATTCCAAGCATTTAAATTCCATTTCAAAACGTTTTTGATATGCCAAGAATTAGAGGCATCGAATTAAAGGCCATAAATCAGGATTGCGAACCTCAGTTTTCTTTAAAATAGCAACGTTGTCTGAAAGTTTCATTAGGCTATGAGATGTTCTGACGATGTAATATGCGTTAGATTTTTGAAAATAAAAAGTCTGATATTGACTATACAAACTCGAACATGAAGATAAAAGTCAGACTTCGTCAGAACGTTGTGGATATACCGAGTGACCTGAGTGAATTTTTCGTGAAAATAAGAAGCCGGACATCGACTATATAAACTGATTCCAAGAATTCAAATTCCATTTCGAAACGTTGTTTTTATGCCAAAAACATTGTGTAATGAATAATTTTCGAGATGTACAAGAAAACAATTGGGTGAATGAACAATATTTTTATTATAATCTAACTGATTTTTACTTTTTCATGATTTAAGATGACTTTTCATGTATAAAAGGAGATAATACAAAAAGAGATCTTACTTTTTGATATCCATCGTAAGTAACAAAAAGAGGTGCTTCAAATCGCTTGAAAACAAAATATGCCTCCGATTGAAATTTGGCGGGAAACAACATATTTTGAACAATAAGATCAATAAATTAATATCCTTTTTAACCATGAGAACCTTATCCACTACATTTCTTATCAGGTGATTAATGACATTTGCCTTCAGAAGATGTTCCTGGTATATTGCTCCAGAGTGGAACCCATTTTCTGTGTTTGTTTAGTTACCATACCAACTCTGAAGGATCAAGTTAAGTATATAACGTTTAAGTGTCTGATTCCATATTTTGTCTTGGAAAACAGCGCGCTTGATATGGCGAAGCGTTGCTGCTCCTGTTGGAAGAATTTGGTTCACCAGTTTGCCTTTGCTACACTGGTTATTTCGAGCTTTGATATCAGCATCGCAACTCGTGCGGTCGTGTAGAAAGATTGTAAATCATTTTCTCAACAACAACGTTTTTGTCAATTTCTTTGTTACTTTTGGTTGGACTAGTTATCAATGAACATCCATTTCTGCTTACTGAACCATCAGGACCTTGTACCCAGCATTCCTACCTTCATGTGTAGGAAAATGTATATATCCCCTCTTTATATATACTGGGACTTAAATAATCGACCATTCGGTCAGAACACAACACAAGTTCATTCTTCGTAGCAAATAGCACTGGCTCGCCCAGCTTTTTCAATAAAATTTCGGACATGGAGTCCAACAGCTCTTGCTTGTTCTCATAGGCCAACAAGAAGTTTTTCCATTTCAATTTCGGAGTTACCCTTGTTTTGAACGAAACCCAGGTTCTGCTTCGAAGTTTATCTTTGCTTAGAAATGCGGGACGTGACATCTGGTTTTTGTGAGAGAAGAGCTTAGTTGGGTCAGTAGATATGAATTGCCTAATAATTAGAGACTAATAAATTAGAGACTAGATTAGAGACTAGAGACTAAATTAGATCAGAGATTAGACACTAAATTAGAGACTAGAAAATAGATCTCTTTTCTTCCTGGAGTCATCTAGCTTGCTCTTCATCGAAATATTAGCAGCATTTCCTCGCTTTTTCTGAAACGTTTCTACGTTATTTCAAGGGATTGTGCCTGGCAGTGGTTGTTACTCAAGACAAAGCGGTTCATCACGAATTCCTTTTGCTGCTGTTTCCTCCCTGATATAGAGATAAAACAAATCCTTTCACCTGAACAATTTGTCGCCTATCTAACACATTGATTCGTCTTTGCCGTCTTCTGGGTCTCCATTTGCCTTCAAATTGCTCACAGAGCTGATAGACTATTTAAATTACCCTTACTCTCTGCCTATCTACCTTAGTTTTACCTTAGGATGGATGATTAACTGCCTCTCAGTATGTGAACTGAGTCGTTTTTTGTACTTTGTACAAAAGTTAAAACTGTATCATCATTTTTGTCTCAGCTTAAACATGAAGTCTGTATTTGAATAATTTTTCTGTTTTTTTTTCGAATTTTATCGTGTCCATAAAGCTGTTTCTTTTATACAGCTTATTATGCCTCTTTTTGACTCTTATCGTGCACCTCTGATTTTTGATTTTAAGCCAACAAAAATTTGCAAGCCTTTGTGCAAGTTTCTTGGGCTCTTAAGCTTATTCAAACATTGAAATGCCTTGCATGTTCTCTTTGTTCACCAGCCTGAAGTGAAATTTTGTGTATACTGGACTCCTTGGAGGGTTTTCTGCTAAAGGAAAGGGGATAAAGAGCCCCTTTCTGTGTAGAAATGAATAAGTAAATCCGATGAAGTTTTAATAACCTGTTTGATTAAACCGCTTCTGAGGTGAAAGGAAAATATTTTGTCCTTTTATGAATGTATTTGTCCGTTCCTTCTCAATGTTATCACCTAGCAGTTTTGGGGATAGTCTTTTTGATTTTTTAAATAAAAACCATTACAACTGATATCAATAATAACTGGATTGACATTGCTAAAAAATGTGTGGTTGTATGTTAGAAATTCAAATTTATTCAAACTCTAATGATTTGTCTGTATTTCCGGGTGTAATCTTTTCTTTTTTTAAGCTCACTGGAAGTCAGATTTTGGAAAGAACTGAGATAGCGCTAAATGGAATTATAAATTCTTCAGGTTAGTCTTACATTGTTTAATTAAAAAGTACGTAGGCTACGAAATTATAACAGTTCAAAATAGGGATGAAACCTTTTAATTGACAGTGAAACAAATATAAATTTTTCTTTTAACTGGATATTTCGGACATATATACAGTGTCCATCATCAGCAGTACAGTATGTACTATTCGATTTTCCCCTAGTTTGTTATTTTATTTCATTAGAGTATAAGTCATAAGAGCAAATACTCGTTTAAACCCATTAAACTCTTTTATTAAATCTGATCTTTTACTTAAACCTTTCTCTTACTCGGTGCCCGAAGGAATGCTGAAGGTTCCCGAAGGAATCAATATAACAAATAAAGATTATGCACATTTCTATAATTATATTACGCCCTATGCATAACGTATTTTTCGTAATTTTATTCATGATATTATGCATTATTCTATGCTTAACACCTAAAGTGGTTTAGTTAGGCATTATGATTTTATATATCATTGGTTAATCATTATAATAATATTATACACTCTACGCCCTAAGAGGGTTACTTTATATTTTTTTTTCTTTAGAAATAAAAGAATAATAATGTAGTATTTTAGTGTTTCTCTTTCATTGATAGTCCACTTTATCAAATATTGATACTTTTAATGCTTGAGATGATAAAATACTGCTTTAAGTTTAAGTCTTAAGATCCACAATTGCTTCCAATAATTTGGTTCTATCTTATTTAATATATTTTTATCTAGATATTCATCAAGCTCTACATATAGTTCTCGATAGAATCTATCTAGATATAGATCTATAACTGTTTCCAATGCTTTGGTATAGTTTTGTCTGTATTTATAGGGATCATGGTATTCTTTAAATACCATGTTCTAGATATCCTCCAACCAGTGGCAATTGTAATTCCTTCCTGTCCTTAATACATAATTACTTATTTCAGTCATTATCGAAAATCCAAGATACCCTTAAATGGGAGTGCTCTGAAAATTTTTTATTTTAATTTGGTTGCTCAAAGTGTCACTTACTGAATGTCACTCACTGGCGGCAGTGACCTGTATTAGAGTTTATCATAAACAGAAGTATTAGAATACGAAACCATTATGTTGCAGCGGCAAAAGTGTTAATATCTCGATGGCAATTCATTTTCTTTTATGTGCCTGGTTCGGGGTCATAAGGTTTTTGCCATTTTGCCAAACCGTAGGCAGCGCAATAACGCTGCCTAAGCAAAGAGCGATGTGGGCCCAATATATTATTTGTTTAGACCAGGGCACTTTGCATCGAATGAGTTGTCGTAGAAACTATGAAAAGGGCTCATCTGATTGGAAATTGAAAGAGCCAATGCCCTTTTTATGGTCAAAAATAATTGGAGGGCAACTAATCCCCCACCCACGCCAGCCATTTCCCCAAGCATATTCACTCAAAATTTTGAGACAGCCATTTTGTTCAACATAGCTGAAAGATCCAGAAGTTATGTCTTTAAGGATGACCTCATTGGATTTCTAATTTGAATTTTTAGTGCCCTTTTTGAGATTCAGAGTGATCGGAGGGTAGATATCTCTCCCCCCACACACACCTCGTATTTTCCCGAAATGCTTCAGATAAAATTTTTTAGATGGCCTTTTTTGTCGGTGAAACTTCAAAAAGATCTCATTCGATTGATCACTGAAAGGGATAGTGCCCTTTTTAATAGTCAATCAAAAGTTAATAGAGGGCAACTAACCCTCCTACCACACCGCCCATCTCCTTGAACACATTCAATCAACATTTTGGTACACTCACTTAGTTCAATATATTTCAAAGGTCTGGAAATTATGTCTTTGAAGATGACAACCCCCCACAGCCCCCAGGGCAATGGTTATAAGTTATAGAAAGGATGATCGTAAAAACTCGGGAATGTACTCATTTGATTTGAAATCAGATGGTCTAGTGTCCTTTTTAAGTTTCAGAGTGATAAGAGGGCGGATACCCCCCCCCCCCCCACAAACACACACGCACTTCGTGTTTTCCTGAAATCTATCTGATAGAAATTTTTAGATAGCCATTTTTTGTCGTAGAAACTTCGAAAAAAGCTCATTTGATTGGAAATTGAAAGGAATAGTAATCTTTTTAATAGTTGAAAGTAATTGGAGGGCTACTAACCCCCATCTCATGCCCACCGTTTCCTCAAACACATCCAATAAAAAACCTTAGATGTTATTTTGCTCAACGTAATTGAAAGGTCTGGAAATTATGGCTTTTAGGATGATACCCCTCCCTACAGCCCTCAGGGTAAGGGTTGTAAGTTATGCCTTGGGGGCAAATAAGATATATATAGAAATGGTAATCATGTAAACTTTGGAGAGGGCTCATCGGATTGGTAATCAAAAATTCCAGTGCCCTTTTTATGATTCAGAGTGATTGGAGGATGGATACCCCCCCCTACCTCGTATTTTCCCAAAATGCATCTGATTTTAATTTTGAGATGACCATTTGTTGTCATAGAAACTTCGGAAAGAGCTCATTCAATTTGAAATTGAAAGGACTAGTGCCATTTTTAATAGCTGATTGAAAGTTATTGGAGGGCAACTAACACGCCTCCCACGCCCACCATTTCCCCAATCCCGTCCAATCCAAATTTTAAGATAGCAATTTTGTTAACGTAATTGAAAGGTCTGGAAGTTACATCCTTGAGTATGACCCCCCCCCCCAGAGCCCTCAGGGCAAGGTTTTTAAGTTATGCCTGGGGGTATATAAGGTATTCATAGAAACCATTTCCATTTCCTCAAACGCATCCCATCAAAATTTGGAGATAACCATTTTGTGCAACGTAGTTGAAAGATCCAGAAATTATGTCTTTGAGGATGACAGACCTGCCACAGCCCTCAGGGCAATGGTTGTAAGTTATGCCCAGGGAACATTTAAGGTTTATATATAAAGAGTGATCGTGTAAGTTATAGAGGGGGCTCGTTGGATCGCTCATCAGAATTCTTAGTGCCCTTTTTGATATTCAGAGTGAACGAATAGTGGATACCCCCTCCCCCACACACACACACACCTCGCATTTCCCCAAATGCATCTTATAGAAATTTTGAGACGGTCATTTGTTGTCACAGAAACTTCAAAAAGAGCTCATTTGATTGAAAATTGAAAGGATTAGCGCCCCTTTTATTAGCCAATCAAAAGTAATTGGAGGGCAACCAACCCCCTCCTACGCCTGCCATATCCCCAAACTCACTCAATCAAAATTTTGAAATAGCCATTTCGATCAACGCATTTGAATTGTCCGGAAATTATGTCTTTGAGGATGACAACCCCCCACAGCACTCAGGTTGAGGGTTATAAGCAATGCCCTGAAGGCATATAATGAATATATAGAAAGGGTGATCGTAAAACTCAGAAAGGGGCTGAACTCAGAAAATCAGATGTTCTAGTGCTATTTTTAAGATTTAGAGTGATCAGAGGGGGCGGATACTTCCTTCATCCATCACACCTCGTATTTTCCCGAAATGCATCTGATAGAAATTTTGCGACGGCCATTTTTTTATCGTAGAAACTTCTAAAAGAGCTCATCCGATTGGAAATTGAAATGACTAGTGCTCTTTTTAGTAGTCAAAAGTGATTGGAGGGCATCTAATCCCCCACCCACGCCCGCCATTTCTTCAAATACATCCAGTCAAAATTTTGAGATGCCATTTTGTTCAACATTGTTGAAAGGTCCGAGAATTATGTCGTTGAGGATGCCCCCCCCTACAGCCCTCAGGGCAAGGGTTGTAAGTTATATCCTGGGGGGGGTATAAGGTATATATAAAAAGGGTGATCATATAAAATTCGGAGGGGCTCATTGGATTGGTAATCAGAAGTTCTAGTGCTCTTTTTAATATTCAGAGTGATCGGAGGATGGATAATTCCCCTCACGTCTCACCTCACTCCTCATATTTTCCCGAAATGCATCTGATAAAAATTTTTAGATTGCCATTTGTTGTCTTAGAAACTTTGAAAAGAGCTCATTCAATTGTTGATTGAAAGTGACTGGAGGGCAACTAACCCATTTCCACGCCCGCCGTTTCCCCAATCCTGTCTAATCCAATTTTTTTTAGTAATTTTGTTCAACATAATTGAAAGGTGCAGAAACTATGTCTTTGAGGATGACTACCCCTTCCTCTAAGGGCCCTCAGGGCAAGGGCTGTAAGTTATGCCCTGGGGGTATTTAAGGTATATATATATATATATATATATATATATATATATATATATATATATATATATATATATATATATATATATATATATATATATATATATATATATATATATATATATATATATATATATATATATATACATACATGTATATATATATATACATGTATATATATATATACATGTATATATATATATATACATGTATATATATATATATATATATATATATATATATATATATATATATATATATATATATATATATATATATATATATATATATATATATATATATATATATATATATATATATATATATATATATATATATATATATATATATATATATATATATATATATATATATATATATATATATATATATATATATATATATATATATATATATATATATATATATATATATATATATATATATGGAAAGGGTTGTCTTATAAACCTCCCACGCCCACCAAATCCTCAAACGCTTCCAATCAAAATTTTTAGATGCCATTTTGTTCAACATAGTTGAAAGGTCCGAAAATTGTGTCTTTGAGGATGACCCACCCCCCTACAGCCCTCAGGGCAAGGGTTGTAAGTTATGCCCTGGGGGGATATGAGGTATATATAAAAAGGATGATCATATAAAATTCGGAGGGGCTCATTGGATTGTGGCAATCAGAAGTTGTAGTGCTCTTTTTAAGATTCAGAGTGATCGGAGGATGGATAACAACTCCTTCCCACCTCACTCCTCATATTTTCCAGAAATGCAGTTGGTAAAAATTTTGAGATTGTCTTTCATTGTCTTAGAAACTTCGAAAAGAGCTCATTCAGTTGGAAGTTGAAAGGGCTAGTGCCCTTTTTAATAGTTGATTGAAAGTGATTGGACGGCAACTAACCCCTTTCCACGCCCACCTCTTCCCCAATCCTATCCAATCCAATTTTTTGCCATTCTTTTCAACGTTATTGAAAGGTCCAAAAACTATGTCTTTTAGGATGACAACCCCTCTCTCCCAGAGCCCTCAGGGCAAGGGCTATAAGTTATGCCCTGGGGGTATTTAAGGTATATATATATATATATATATATATATATATATATATATATATATATATATATATATATATATATATATATATATATATATATATATATATATATATAGAAAGGTTTATCTTATAAAGTACGGAGGGGGCTCACTGGATTGGTAATCTGAAGTTCTAGTGCTTTTTTTAAGATTCAAAATGATCAGAGGATGGATACCCCCCCACTCTTGTCACCAGACGAATGAGAATACAACAGAAAGACAGTTGAAGTTGAAAAGGCTACACAAAATTGGTGAAACTCGTTGGTGTGCAAAAGAGAAGTCGCTTGTTTTGATGTTTCCCGATGACGATTCTCTGTACTAAGTTGCAGTGCCCGTTTTGTTCTTAGAGAAAAACAACAGTTCTTTCGAATCAAACACGTCACATGAAGCAAAGAAAAAGCGTCCTAGTTCGTGTCAAAGATCTAGAGCCGTCTAGAGACCACTTCATTGGACCTAGAAATTAGGTCAGAGCTACCAGCATGTCGCGTTACAAAGAAAAGTTCAGGCCGTGAGAAACGACAAAAGATTCTTGACCTGAAGATCGGGAACAGCGATTTCGAGTCAAAATGTCAGGTTATTCATTGACCGAATAATAACCAGTCTTAAAAAAGATTTTCAGACAAAAACAGCTTATTTCTGATGTATATTTCTTGCCTCCCACCACGTTCAGCCTTGTGCGTCAAGCTGAAATGCCAAAGTCGGCCCTTTAAAACATCGCAGAGATGGCGAAGGTTTCTCATGACGGGCTGGGGTCTGAGCTGGAAAGCTTTGCCTCAGTGTACGGCGAAATTATTAGTACGGGTCGTAAAAATAGCCAGGATAGGCCTGGTGCAGAATTTGAGGACAGACTTGAACTTCTAGCTGAATTTGTAGGGGGTGAGGTTCCTGCTGACACTTTTCTTTCTCAAGTCAGTCGTGAAAAATCCTTCAGCAAAATGAAGCTCATTAAGACAATAGTAAGAAGTACAATATTAGATGATTTCTTAGAAGCATTCATGTTGATGTAATGCGATCGTGAGCTGTTTGATTCACTGCAGTTTGAAGAAGTTTTTGAAGACGTGAAAAGAGATTTGAAGACTTTAACATCGCTGTTGTCAGTACAGTGTCTATTTCCTACTTTAGACCAGTTATTTTATTTTGTATCTGATCAAAATATATAATATGGGTTCTGATGGAAAGTCAAAAACTCTCAGTTGTGTTAAACATCCTTCATAAGAGGACAAATACCACGGATACTCTTTAGCCCAGATTTCCATGATCCTGGACGAAAGCTGACAATTTTATATCGCTAAAAATACGATGCCACTCTCCTTTTATGTGAAAACGTAAGCAACAACAACAACCAAGAATCAGGGAGATCTGGCAAAAAAAAATTATTAGCGGTATCCGCCCTCTTCCTACTGTAATCCTACTTCTTACTTAGTGGGCACTACTATTTTGCCTGGTGGCAAATTTTAGCGCGAATGACGCAGAGTGCAATTACCACTCATTGCTCAAGATCCCCACTGATTCAACACAAAAATATCCTTCTATAAGGAGGAGCATAGGTAGGACCACCTAACCGAAATACCCCCTTAGCTTTACACTACCAGTCCACCCGTGACCTGGAACCCTGTCTATTTCTTTTTGCAGTTGTTGGTAGAATTCATTTAAGTCACTACTATCTCCATTAGCTTCCTTATTCACCATGAGCACAGCTTCCTTGCACAGCTTCCTTATTCATGGCTGCCCTACTCCATGCCTATTCACCCTGTTTTTCCTGCCTGAGTAAATAAGTTCTGTTTTACCTAAGTTTATTTTTCCTAACCATTGGATATGAGTTTCTGAAATTTTAATTAAGTCTATTTTGAATTATCTGAATTCGTCTGTCAAAAAGTCAATACGACAGCTCTTTTTTGTTTTCTTTTTTTTTTACAAAAGTTACCACAGTAATATACTAAATAACAAATGTCCTGTGAAACTTGTTTGCTATCCCGTTAAAGTAAAATAATCGAAAAAAGACATACCTCTGCTGGAAACAAGATAAGATTTAGGTCCTCGGGTTAGATGTGTCTATATCATTTAAGGCAGGGGCCTTACGAAGTTTATTGTATAGATTAAATGGTTATTATGAGAAATTAGAATCAGGGCAGTTCATTATGGATCTTTGAAGGACTCCAAGTTGAGCAATGGACTCCCTAAATGGGTACATTGACTGTATTCATAATCAATCCTATTCAGTAGTAGTCAACTGCTTTCAGAAATACAATTACAATTTAAAATTTCTTGACATTCAGGTTTCAAGTCTTTCCGAGGAACTGACAATGAGTGAAGAGTTTATTTTTAAACTTAATCACACTGAAGGTAAGATTACTAGAGTATCTTTCAAAGTCTAGATATTTTTTCCGATTATTTTGTTATTAAAGTTTCTCTTCTCATTTAAAAGAACCATTTAGTAATTATTTTGTGTTTTGTATAATTTACACCAGAAGGATTACTTTTGTGAGTGTTTTAATGTTGATTTAATTTTGATGTTCTTTAGAAGTTGAAGAAGCATTCCCAGATTTTAGTGAAGATATTTTTGGGAGGAAGAATCTTATTTTATCACCCAAACATGAAGATATTCCTTTGGTGGTTTCTCCTGTCGCATCTGAGCAGCTTAATCTTAATTTCAGGCCATCTGAATCAACTATTCGACAGAGTGGAAGTAAGTTTTCTGACACTTTTCTTCTTGTTACTTACTTACTTAGGTCCTCCTACGCCTGAGGGTGCATAAGGCAGCAACAGTGGTTCGCCACGACGACCTGTCCTGAGCCCTCGACCAAAGCTCCTCCATCGAAGACCTCGCCAGCTTCGCCTCCTTCTCTAACATCCTGCCAATGGTCATTTTGGGTCTCCCTGACTTGCGGAGGCCAGGGGGTGTCCAACACCATATGTCATGAGGCAGCCTTCCATAACCCATTCGCACCATGTGCCCCCAATACATCCATCGTCGCTTTCTAATGATATCAAGGATGGGGATATGATTTTTCATGCTATAAATCTCATCATTTCTTATTCTCTCTGCCCAATTTATATTCAAAATAGATCTTAGGCATTTATTATCGAATGTCCGTAGTCGTTTTCCTAGTTGCGCAGTGATGCTCCAAGTTTCACAGCCATATGTAAGGACGGAGAGGACATTACTATTATCAATTCTGAGCTTTAGCTTCTCGGGAATGTTTCCTATTTCTCCAAACATTTCTAAGACAATTGAAGGCAGAGCCAGCCAATGCTATTTGGCACAAAATTTTACGTCCACTCTAAATGTACATGGCCAGGTTACTGTGTTGTATATTTTTGCGACGGAGAACCATTTAAGGCAGAATCATTTACCATTAAGCTACCCAAGGACATCAGAATGAAAAGATATTTTTCTCTCCATCTTTTTTAGGTAAACCTGAAAACGGTGATTTTCTATGATTATTCTTTTAGTTGTTATCAAATTATTAAGAGAATATTGATCGTGTAAATTCGCTCCTTAATTGTCACACTGAATCTTGAAGTGATACAAGTGAAAAATTATCCTTTTTACACTGAAATCAGAACAAAATACTTAAACCGCCGTTTTACGTACATTAATTGAGTCAATATCGTCGTTGTTGTATTGTTTGTTTTTCTATTTAATAGATGTAGAACGGCAAGAATATGTCAGCATTAAGTAAGAAAAGTGATGCTTTTAAATTAGGGAGGAAATCCTAATAATTTGCCAATAGTTAATGAATTTGATAAATACAATAATATTGGATTGCTTATTTGGTCTTTTCAAGAATTTTCCCCTCTAGGTAGGTCAATTAACCAAGAATTTGAAGTATTGAGTCTTGAAAAATTTGACTAATGAACGTTTTAATGTTATATGCTGCCTTGCCTCAACTTTTGTCACTGATTAATTGAAATGTTTACCACGATAGTTTATGAACTAGTTCTAAAAAGAGGATAATAATAGAAGGAAACGTTATAATCTGACCTATAGAATAAAACAATTTAACTGTGAATTGGTAATATATAGATTTGTTCATTTTTGAAGAAAATATGTTATATAAATAAAATCAGTGCATTTTTATTATTTATTTTGTACCATTTCCGAATATCATGATTGCCTTCCTGAAGATCCAGTCCCCTACCGTAGCTGTTCCAAATATAGCCCTAATAAAATATTCCCCTATTTACTTGGATTCAGTGATATGTTATAGGTTTATTTCTCCAAAAGGCTTCTGCAAGAAAAGCTTAGTGCAGATGGATCTAAAAAACTTGATAAATACTGCTACTACTACTACTAGTAACTCAAACCGGCACCAAGCTACCTGAAGCCAACACAGCTGCAGATATTCTTACACCTCATTCCATTCAAAAATTGCCTCTGTTCTCCCTCCCCAAAATTTCCAGTTTTCCTTAGATCCTTCCTTGTACCTTCCTGTAAATCCAAGTAAGAACATCCTGCTTTGTGTTTGACCCTTGGTGGATGCCAAAAAAAGGACAATCTTTGTAAATCTTTCTTATGCAAAACATGTCCCAATCATTACAACCTTTGTTTTATATCCTTTTTAGACAACTTCGAAGACCATACTGCCTTTCCATGACGAAAGTAAAACAGTTCAAAATAGGGATGAAACCATTTAATTGACAGTGAACAGATAAAAAAAAATTTAACTGGATATTTCGAACACATATACAGTGTTCATCATCAGCAGTAACTTACTGCTGATGATGAACACTGTATATGTGTTCGAAATATCCAGTTAAAATTTTTTTTATCTGTTCACTGTCAATTAAATGGTTTCATCCCTATTTTGAACTCTTTTACTTTCTTATATCCTTCCTTATGTCTGCTCGTCAATCCAAGTAGGAACATCCTACTTTGGGTTTGACCGTTTGTGGATGCTTAAAAAAAGAACAATCTTTTAAATCTTTCGCATGCAAAACATGTCCCAGTCATCACAATCTTTGTCTTATATCTTTCCTTATATCTTCTCGTTAATCCAAGTAGGAATATCCTGCTCTGTGTTCGACCCTTGGTGGATGCCAAAAAAAGGACAATCTTTGTCAATCTTTTGTGTGCAAAACACGTCCCAATCATGACAACCTTTGTCATATATCCTTCCTTATGTCTTCTCGTCAATCCAAGTAGGAACATCCTGCTCTGTGTTCGACCCTTGGTGGATGCCAAAAAAAGGACAATCTTTGTCAATCTTTTGTGTGCAAAACACGTCCCAATCATGACAACCTTTGTCATATATCCTTCCTTATATCTTCTTTTCAATCCAAGTAGGAACATCCTGCTCTGTGTTTGACCCTTGGTGGATGCCAAAAAAAGGACAATCTTTGTCAATCTTTTGTGTGCAAAACACGTCCCAATCATGACAACCTTTGTCATATATCCTTCCTTATTTCTTCTCGTCAATCCAAGTAGGAACATCCTGCTCTGTGGTCGACCCTTGGTGGATGCCGAAAAAAGGACTATCTTTGTAAATCTTTCGTAATGCAAAACATGTCCCAATCATCACAACCTTTGTCTTATGTCCTTCCTTATTTCTTCTCGTCAATTCAACTAGGAACATACTTTGTGTTTGACCCTTTGTGGATGCCAAAAAAGGACTATCTTTGTAAATCTTTCGTATGCAAAACATGTCCCAATCACCACAACCTTCGTCTTATATCCTTCCTTATGTCTTCTTGTCAATCCGCTTAAAGCACGCGAATGGTTAGACCGTTTCCTCAAGCGGTAACCATGCGCTTGACACATACCAACAATATATTCATTTTCATATGGGGTTCCCATCTAGCCCATGTCTACTGTATAGCATTCAAGCGTCTCTCTCTCTCTCTCTTCGGGGTAGGCGGGGAGGGGGTGCCTGCTGTCTCCAATCAGTTTCCTAATAGTGTCTCTTCATTGCGTCAGCTCAGTCCATCATTCTAAGCCAATTTCGCTTTTCATTATTTTTTCATCAAAGCCATAGTAACCCCCTCATGCGAGGTCTGGATTATCGGCAGGGGTTCCGGTTACAAATTTATAATTTTAATTAATAAAAATTTAACTAACCTAACCCAGCCTGCCTAGTCTGGGGTAACACCATTTTACTGACTATCTGGGCATTTTTGTTAGTAAAACTACCTGAGATTGTGAAAAAGCCTAGACAGTCAAGCAGAAACAGTTGAATTTTTTGTGTGCCCAACATTCCTAGCTTATAATTGCCAGTTCACTTGCATAACCAGGCATTCTAATGGTCCTATGTCAATTTTAAATTCCGGATCAACCTGCCTGAGACTCTTGCGAGGCATGACTTGCTAAAAGATAACAAACTGTGTATCGGTCCAATAAGAGAGGCACCCGCATTCTTCCGCCGTTTATCCAACTCAAATTAATCAAACAGTTGGAAAATTATATGTTCTATCACTATATTTGCTCTATGACCATCTACCTTGGTTCTACTACCTAGCAATGATGCATGGACGGATAATAGATTAAACGTATCTATTAACAAATGTACTAAACTGGTTATACAATCCTAATAAGGGGGAATTAATGCTAGGTTTTTCTTCTCACTCAATCGGTCTATCTGTTTTGGCTTTCTTTCTACAATTAGCCATGACTTGATGCCCACAATTATTTCATTTTAATTCAAAATAATAACGGCACTCGGCATGTGGCAGGCTTCTATATATGGATTTTCATTGTCGCTTGTCTTCCGACCACAGATTATTGGGATAATTTGCTGTCTTTTCATACTGTATCTTTTCAAAGATATATAATTATTAAAGCAAGTCTGATTATTTTTGTAATTACCTGCCGCCTGGCCCCGGCATTTCGTACTCGGCAGCCTTCTATATGTGGATTCTCATTGTCACTTGTCATAGCGTCTACGGTTAGCCGCGGACAATTTGTTTTCTTTTCACAACACTCTTTTCAAAGATGTTCGATTATTAAATTAAGTCCGATTTCTAACAACGGTATCTACTAAGCTTCAAACTTTTGGTTTATTTATTTTAAGTTATGGAATTGTTGTAATCTCCTACAACAATTCCATACATTACATATTTGTAATAAATACAAATATTTTTGCAATTACCAGTTTTTTGCTCTTTACGCAATTTAATATTTTTACATACTACAGGCAGTTCAAAGATATTTGATCATTCAAGCAAGTCCAATTTTAAATAGCTACAGGTTTGAACGAAACCAGTTATATAATGTCAGCATGAAGACTCAAAAAACGAACATTTGCGATTGTTACAAATAATAATTCTCTATTTTGACAAGGCATTACAATAATTCAAAAACCTTTAAAAAGAAAGGCAAAAGTTTGAAGCTTAGTACATATCTTTGTTAGAAATCGGAATAGCTTCAGTAATAAAATATCTTTGAAAATACTCAGTATGAAAAACCATTAAATTGATTAAAGAGCAAAAAACGGAGGATCGCAAAAATATGTTTTATATGCTTTAATAAGCGGTCACAGTTCCAAAACCTAAAATAAGAAAACCGAAAGTTTGAAGCTTTGTAGATATCGATGTTAGAAATTGGACTTGCTTTAATAATAAAATATCTTTGAAAAGACCGTTATGAAAGGAAAACAAATGGTCTGTGGCTAAACGCAGACAATAAAAAGACAAGCGACAATGAGAATCCATATATAGAAGACTGCCGAGTGGTCAGTTCCAGGGCCCAGCGGCTGGATACTCCAAAAATAATCAGACTTGCTTTACTTATCAAATGTCTCTGAAAAGATTTAGCATGGAGAGACATTGTCTCAAATTGTCTGTGGTTAGAAGACAGGTGACAATGTCACCTGTAAATCTATATATAGTGTAATCTATTGCACTATAAATCTGTAAATCTATATGGAATGTAAATCTATATATAGAAGCATGCGCCGTGCCAGTGAATACCAATGAACAAATAATGAATTGAAGTAACGGACATCTATCTGTAGCACCCTCTCGGTCTTTTCTTTTTTATTTCATCTTTCTATTTGTATTTTGCTTTTGGTTTTTCCTAGTGTATTAATAATTAGGGATATCTTATTGAGAATACCTTAGTATAGTGTCTTAGGTTTTGTCTATCCCCTTTATTTATTTTATTTTAAGGAATTTAAAGTATTGCCTATACACTCTACGAAACTTCAAATCGGAACAGTCGATTAAATAAGAAAAAGACTAGAAATGACTATGAGGGCAATATATGCGACAAAAGGTTTCACTCCCATTCACGTTTGGAAAGACATCAAAGAATTCATACAGGAAAAAACTGTATAAGTGTGATGTATGTCAAAAGAGTTTGTGTAGAGTGGACTGTTTAAATACACATCAGACTGCATACAAGTGAGAAACCGTTTAAATGTGATGCCTGCTAAAAGTGTTTTTCTCAATCCAAGAGTTTGAATCAGCACCAAAGACTGCACAAAGGTGAGAAACCGTTTGTGTGATGTGTGCATTTTGTGTGATTTTGGTCAATTGACCAGTCTGAATCGTCACCAAAATGTGCATAACAGAACTCTCTTTATTTAAATCGAATGTGAACTGTAATTTAAGAGGGTCTGAATGTGATCACACGAGAAATCCTGCTATATTTTCTCTGTGTGCTTATTCTGAGCATCATTATATTGTAATATCTTATTAGAATATCATAGTACAATGTTTTAGGTTGTGTCTACCTTTTATATTTATTTTAGGAGTTGGAGATTCTTCATCAACTAATGCCAAAACGCTCTTGGAAGCTTCACGTCTTAATAGTGGATTGCATAGTAAGAAGTGCGAAAAAGACTATGAATGCAACATATGTGATAAACGATTCCTCTGCCATTCATTACTGGAATCACATCAGATAATTCATACAGGAAAAAAATCATTTATATGTGGTGTATGCCAGAAGAGCTTCTCTCAGCAGTGCAATTTGAATAGACATGAAAGACTGCACACAGGTGAGAAACCGTTTAAATGTGAAGTGTGCAAAAAGTGTTTTTTTCAATCAGGCACTTTGAAACAGCATCAAAGAGTGCATACCGGTGAGAGGCCATTTAAATGTAATATATGTCAGAAGAGGTTTTCTCGAGCAGGCAGTTTGAATACACATCGAAGAGTGCATACGGGTGAGAAACCTTATAAGTGTGGTGTGTGTGACAAGAGATTTGCTGATTCAAGCTCATTGAGTAGGCACCTAAGAGTGCATACTGGTGAGAAACCATATAAATGTGATTTATGTAAGAAAGCATTTTCAATTAAGTCAAATCTGAACTGTCATCGGACTGCTCATTCTAGGAAAAAGCCTGCTAGTTTGTAGATTACAATAGAAACCTGTTACAGAATAGCTATTTCCATAGACACAAAAATACTTAATGAGAAAGTAATTCTATTCCGTTGAAATTAAACGTAGTATGTTCAGGCAATTTATTTTTGAATATATACGCGATTTTAAAT
This sequence comes from Artemia franciscana, assembly GCF_032884065.1. Lineage (NCBI taxonomy): Eukaryota > Metazoa > Arthropoda > Branchiopoda > Anostraca > Artemiidae > Artemia > Artemia franciscana. The sequence continues at coordinate 2,833,448 of NW_027062649.1, forward strand.
TGTCTATATCGTTTCCTTTCTTTTTTGTCTGGGGTAGGTTATATAAGAGTGCTGTTATTGATACTATTGGTGAGCATTGACATCTAGTTATCTAGGCTAATCAAAAGATGAAATTTAGTCTTAAATAAGTGTGGTGGGTAAAGGTGCTCTTCAAAATCCTTTAGGACAATTTGATTGTTTTTTCAATTTTATTTTTTTTTAATCTTGAATTAACTTTTTCTTAATGAAAATACTTAACAGGTACTTTGCAAGACCTTGGAGAGGGAGCAGAATAATCTAGAGGGAGGAATCTTCCTTAAAATCTCAAATGTGTACTTGGACATTTATCGTTTTCTCTGGCTTATCTCTATTAAGTGATCGTAGCAGGTTTCGTAGTAGGGTCTTTGTCGTTTGGTTTATTCCTCCATAGGAAAAAGTATGGGTCTGATGAACGAGGAGATAATAAAAGATTTTCTTTCCTATTTAAAAACGAAAAGGTTTACATATTTCCTATTTGGTGAGTTCAATTAAGAAAGGAGCTAATATTGGTATGGTAATTAGCTGGCTCCCAATCTTGCTGAAAACACAACTATTTATCTTCATAGTCTCCTTTGTTTTATGGCATGACAAAATGTCATAGAAAGTACTAAAAACGGCCAATTTAATTTTTGGCTGACAAAGCACCCCATACTGAACTTCCTAGAGGTTAATCGTTGGGTGTAGATTTCCAAGTTCTCATAAAGATATAGTTGTGGTGGTTAAAGGTATCATTCAATCTGGATTTGGTCTTGTTGCTTCACATAATTCCTGTTGAAGATTATCCAATTCCAACACATTGTTCAAAACGCCACTCGCAGTAATGATTCGTTTCTGACACTGATATATCATCAAGGAAGGGTTTAACATCATGAGAGTAATATGGAGGTTCCTTACCATTTAAAAATAAAACTGCTCATCTGTTTTACTTTGCCATAATTTTCTGATTGCTGCAGTTAATTTCTACTTTAATCCGCCTTTATTAACGAGCTAAGTCTCGTTCTCATTTTTTTGGAAGGTGTTTTGACTGTGTGGAAAGTGTTTGTGAATGCGTTGAAAGTTAAACAAAAGCTGGCTAGAAGATATAAAAGGCTCTCAGAAGAAGCCAAAGAAGAATTTTTTTTTTCAGAGATTTCATAAAAAGATAAATTGAAATTTTGTAAAATTCTTCACTCCAAAACGGCCAACTTCAACCTTCGTGCAGTGCAATTGTCCACAAATAACCGAATTTTGTGTTGAATTCTACCCTTTGTTTTATCAAACAGTTCGTAGTAACGAACTGTTGCTAGGAGCGACCCGGCTCAATAGTAACCAAAACTTTAAAAATGGAATTTTGATACCAATAGCTACATCAAAAGAATTACATTTTAATGCTTATTTTAAATATATAAGTTTCATCAAATTTAGTCTTACCCATCAAAAGTTACGAGCCTGAGAAAATTTGCCTTATTTTAGAAAATAGGGGAAAACACCCCCTAAAAGTCATTGAATCATAACGAAAATCACACCATCAGATTCAGCGTATCAGAGAACTCTATTGTAGAAGTTTCAAGCTCCTATCTAAAAAAATGTGGAATTTTGTATTTTTTGCCAAAAGGTAGATCACGGATGCGTGTCTATTTGTTTTTTGTTGTTTTTTTCCCAGGGGTGATCGTATCGACCCAGCGGTCCTAGAATGTTGCGAGAGGGCTAATTCTAACGGAAATGAAAAGTTCTAGTGCCCTTTTTAAGTGACCAAAAAATTGGAGGGCACCTAGGACCCCTCCCACACTAATCATTTTCCCAAAGTCAACAGATCAAAATTCTGAGCTAGCCATTTTATTCAGCGTAGTCGGAAAACCTTACTATGTATTTGGGGACGACTTACTCCCCCACAGTCTCCATGGGAGGGGCTAAAAGTTAAAAACTTTGACCAATTCTTACATATAGTAGTGAGTATTGGGAAGTGTACGGACGTTTTCAGGGGGATTTTTTGGTTTGGGGGAGGGGCTGAGAAGAGGGGGATATGTTAGGGGAACTTTCCATCGAGGAATTTGTCATGGGGGAAGAAAATTTCCATGAAGGGAGCGCAGGATTTTCTAGCATTATTTAAAAGAAAACAATAAAAAACAAAAATGAAAAATTTTTTCAACTGGAAGTAAGGAGCAGCATTAAAACTTAAAACAAACAAATTATTACGCATATGAGGGGCTCACCTCCTCCTAATACGTCGCTTTTTACGCTAAGGTATTTTTAGTAATTTCAACTATTTATTCTGTGGCTTTTATGATTCAAGGGTCACTCTTAATGAATTGGGACACAATTTAAGCTTTAGTGTAAAGAGCGGGGTATTGACGAGGAGGTGAACCCCCTCATATGTGTAATAAAAACATGAGAATAAAAAAGTTCGTTACGTAAGTTAATTTATAATTTACGTATATCTTTTACTAATAAAAACATTCGTAAAAAATTAAAAGTTCTAGTTTCTTTTTAAGTAACCAAAAAATCGGAGGGCAACTAGGCTTCTCTCCCCGCTCCTTTTTTCTCAAAATCATTCGATCAAAACTATAAGAAAGCCATTTAGCCAAAACAAATAAATATGCAAATTTCGTTTCAATTATTCCTCTGCGGAGAGCCTAAATCAAAACATGCATTGATTAAAAAACGTTCAGAAATTAAATAAAAAAACAAGTTTTTTTTACTGAAATCTAATTCTAGAGGCGGTGCTGTAAAATAGCCTTTGACATAAGCAGGTGGGTAGAATTTTCACTTTTCCTTCTAATAAACATCTGAAATCATGTAGTGGGGATTTTCCGGGGTAACAATAAAAGTACTGTAGGTATGAAAAATTATGCGTATACTATTCAAGATAAATTGGAAATACCGTTCTAGAAACAAATAGTAATGTGAATTGCTGCTAACAATTAAAATATTGCTCTTACTTCTAAATGGGATTCTAATGTATGCCTAGTGGGTAATACCAAATCCTTTTTTAGTCAGATTTTTAGTACATATTCTAGAATAGATCTTCTATTTTATGGATTCGCTATTTGGAACACCATAAAAAGTTCGAAAACTGATTTTGTTTTCCAAACGTACTATTACATGGTCTTTAGACTATATTAAAAAAGCATTCCTTAAATTTCCTTCGTATTCATTAAAGGTCAAAAATAATGTGAGCAACGTCACACTTTTTGTTGAATACAGGATGCATTGGTAGTAATAAGAGACGATCACGTCCAATACAAAAAAAATATAATAACCCATTAATACCCAAAAATAGAGTCAGATCAATACAAGAAGCATGCTATTAGAACCGCCCTGTCCGAAACTCATATATAAAAAAATTACCGTCCCTTAGCTTCAACATTGGCTTGAAAAGTAAGATAAATGGAAGTAACAACGATATTCTGCATATGCTGAATCTTTTTTTTCTTTTTTTTTTCTTTCGATAGCGGGTACTGGAACATCTAGAGAGATGTTTAATGGGCCCATTTTAAAGGAAATTAATGGGGTTAGAAACTTTTTCTAGTTAAAAATAATTTTTAGATATAATCTTTTCTTTGCAACGAACTACATTTTCTATAACACTGTAGTTGTTAATACTATTAAAACATCAGGAATTTGTCACCTCTATGTGCTTTTGTAACGAAAATAAACATTTAAAACAAAATGCATTTTCATATAGTAGACTAGCTGTTGGTGTAGCACTTCGCGCCCCCCCCCAAGCCCTCCCGCGCGCGTAAGTCGTTACGCGCCATTGTAGTTGTGTTCCTGTGTCCCACCTGTGAATATAGATAGATATATATATATATGTTTTTAACTACGTAAAACTTGCGAATATACAATATTCTTCGCTGTCCCACTGTCTGTGCATATAAATAGATTGTCAGGTTTACCGACTCTTGAACATGCAACAAATAATTGTCCGTGGGAAAACAATCCGTTGATTGCCCTTGGGCTTTGTTGATGGCAATTGCTAATCGAATATTCCCTGTGTTCCCGTCGTCATTTATATATCCCCCATGTGCCCTTCCGGCGTCCCCGTTGCAGTTGTGTCCCTGTGTCCCGATCTTCATTTATATTCCCTGTGTCCCGGTCGTCATTCGTGTCCTGGTGTCTCGGTCTGTAATTTCTCTTTGAGTGTCCCGGTCGTCATTTATATTCCTTGTGTCCCGGTCTGTAACATACGACTATAGATCAATTGTGTTGTAACTTTGTTCACGATCCCATTCTACACATGTAGAAATAGAAGCCGTACGATTAGGTGAAGGCATTCCCAAATGCTTGAGAAGTTTGTTTGCAATAAATAAGCACAAATCTTCAATCATAACTAAAGTGCCGTTATAAATTTCTGTTGTAAAGTCCAAGGTCATATCTGACCTTTTTAGCCGTATTCAGCGGAGTATATTCTGGGCCATTTGCGATTTGTATTTCTCCCATAACTCTGTAGGACATGAAGGAGAGCAACTTTTGCCAGAAGACACGGGCCGTAATGTCATGTCTATGAACCGGCGATTGTTCAGGATGTAAAAGCTGTTGTATCTAATCCTAAGATGGATTATGTATAAATGTAATAAATGACGAATCATTAATCTATAGGCATAATATTTCATTGCGCTGCATTTCTTATCCATTTCTTTGTTAGTGGCTGGATTTATCAATTTAAATATTAAAGTGATAGCCGTCGGCTCCATCCCATTTCTTTTGGTGATTTCTCTTTGAGACACAAGCCTGTTTTCACGCTGTTTTTGTGATTCCTCGGCACGCTTTCTTTTCATACTTTCTTTATTAGCCGCAAGCCTGTTTTCACGCTGTTGTTGTGATTCCTCGGCAAGCTTTCTTTTCTTACTTTCTCTATTAGCCGCAAGCCTTTTGGCATTAGCTCTTTGAGCAGCTTCCTCGGCTGTTTCTTCTTAATGACGTCATATACAGTCGACAAACATGACGTCAGTCGACAAACATGACGTTAGTCGACAGTCGACAAACATGACGTCAGTACACAAACAACTTATTTATATATATATATATATATATATATATATATATATATATATATATATATATATATATATATATATATATATATAGATAGATAGATAATATGCGCCATATTTTTATAAGAACTACTAGCTGTTGGGTTGGCGCTTCGCGCCACCCCAACACCTAGTTGGTGGGGGCGCTTCGCAACCCCCCAAGCCCCCCCGCGCGCGTAAGTCGTTACGCGCCATTGTAGTTGTGTCCCTGTGTCCCACCTGTGAATATAGATAGATATATATATATATTTTTAACTACGTAAAACTTGCGAATATACAACATTCTTCGCTGTCCCATTGTCTGTGCATATAAATAGATCCGTTAGGTTTACCGACTCTTGAACGTGCAACATATAATTGTCCATGGGAAAACAATCCGTATTCGTATCTATACCTCACGATTCTAATGATTGCCCTTGAGCTTTGTTGATGGTGATTGCTAATCGACCATTCCCTGTGTCGCTGTCGTCAATTATATATCCCCCTGTGCCCCCCGGCGTCCACGTTGTAGTTGTGTCCCTGTGTCCCGGTCGTCATTTATATTTCCTGTGTCCCGGTCGTCATTTGTGTCCCGGGTCCCGGTCTGTATATACATTCGTTTTTGAATTGGTATATGATGAAATGAATTTTTGTGTTTTTCCCCTTTTTTTCTTTTTAGTTTTTTTTTGGTTTTTACTTTTTTTAGTTTTTTTTTTCTTTTTTCTTTTTAGTTTTTTGTAGTTTTTACCTTTTTAGTTTTTTTTTTAATTTATTATTTATTTTTTTTAGTTTTGTTTTTCTCCTTTATTTTTCAGTTTTTTCCTTTTTTATTTTTTTTTCTTTTTTAGTTTTTTTTTAGTTTTTTAGCTTTTTTAGTATTTTTATTAGTTTTTAGTTGTTTTTTCTTTTTAGTTTTTTTTGTAGTTTTTACCCTTTTTTTTAGTTTTTTTAGTTTTTTTTACTTATGTCCTGGTCGTCATTTATATTCCGTGTCCCGGTCGTCATTTGTGTCCCGGTACTTTGTTGATGATGATTACTAATCGAACATTCCTTGTGTCCCGGTCGCTTTCTCTTTGAGTGTCCCGGTCGTCATTTATATTCCCTACTAGCTGTTGGGGTGGCGCTTCGCGCCACCCCAACACCTAGTTGGTGGGGGCGCTTCGCGCCCCCCCAAGCCCCCCCGCGCGCGTAAGTCGTTACGCGCCATTGTAGTTGTGTCCCTATGTCCCACCTGTGAATATAGATATATATATATATATATATATATATATATATATATATATATATATATATATATATATATATATATATATATATATATATATATATCTATCTATATAAAAATAAGTTGTCTGTCTGTGGATCTGTGGATCAGGTGACGTCATGTTTCTGTGTCGGCTGACGTCATGAAGTTAGTTGTCGTCATTTTTGCTATGACGGTGACGTCATTAAAGACATTTAAGACATCTATCTTTTTTTTTTTCTTTTCTTTTTTTATCTTTTTCTTTTTTAGACATAAATCTATTAATGTTTAAGTTTAAAATGACTGATGAACTTACAATGGCAAAAGCCGATGAAGATGCTCAAAGAGTCTATGCCAAAAAACTTGCTGCTGATAGAGAAAGTCAGAAAAGAAAGCGTGCCGAGGAATCAAAAGAACAGCAAGGAAACAGGCTTGAGGCTAAAGAACGCAAAACCGCGCAGTTAGATGAAGATCCACCTGGACAGCGAGAGTCAAAACATATCAAAACTGAAAATGATAGCGATGATGATTGGGTTTGGGATTTTGACTTGGATAAGGTCATCAATGCCTACCAGATTTTAGCTAAAAAAACAAAGGTTCGGCGATATGTATTTCATGGTGAAGCTGAAAAATAAAGAAGAAAAAGAAAACTGAAAAAAGAAAAAATGTAAAAAACTACAAAATACTAAAAAGAAAAAACACTCAAAGAGAAATTACAGACCGGGACAAATGACGACCGGGACAGAGGGAATATAAATAACGACCGGGACACTCAAAGAGAAATTACAGACTGGGACACCGGGACACAAATGACGACCGGGACACAGGGAATATAAATGACGACCAGGACATAGATATTTAAGAATATCGTTCAAAGACAAATTTTTAATTGTAAGAAGACCGTTGAAAGAGAAATTTCTAATTGTAAAATGACTGAAGAACCTACAATGGCAACACCCGAGGAAGCTCCTCAAAACGAATGTATTCAAGCCGAAGTAGCTGAGTTGGTAAAGCGTTATGTTTCAGGTTCTAGGTCCGAGAGGCTCCAGGTTTGAACCTTGGCTTTAGCATTAATACAAAAGAAGAAAAAAACTAAAAAAGGTAAAAACTACAAAAAAATATTTCTGTGTCGACTGACGTCATGAAGTTAGTTTTCGTCATTTTTGCTATGACGGTGACGTCATTAAAGATATTTAAGACATATATGTTCACGTAGAAATCTATTAATGTTTAAGTTTAAAATGACTGATGAACTTACAATGGCAAAAGCCGATGAAGATGCTCAAAGAGTCTATGCCAAAAAAACTTGCTGCTGATAGAGAAAGTCAGAAAAGAAAGCGTGCCGAGGAATCAAAAGAACACCAAGGAAACAGGCTTGAGGCTAAAGAACGCAAAACCGCGCAGTTAGATGAAGATCCACCTGGACAGCGAACCACCCCAACAGCTAGTATATATATATATATATATATATATATATATATATATATATATATATATATATATATATATATATATATATATATATATATATATATATATATATACATATATATATATATATATATATATATATATATATATATATATATATATATATATATATATATATATATATATATATATATACTAGCTGATGGGGTGGCGCTTCGCGCCACCCCAACACCTAGTTGGTGGGGCGCTTCGCCCCCCCCCAAGCCCCCCCGCGCGCGTAAGTCGTTACGCGCCATATTAGTTACGCGCCATTGTAGTTGTGTCCCTGTGTCCCACCTGTGAATGTAGATAGATTTATATATGTGTTTCAAACTACGTAAAAATTGCGAATATACAACATTTTTGGCTTTCCCACTACTGGGAGCTTTCCGTTTCCAATTGCCAGCAATTGATCTGAAAATGTTTGACCAGAGTCATCGTTTTGCAATCGGACACGCATATTTGTAGTTAATTTTAATATTTTTACGTGTGCCCATAAATTAGAATTTTTCAGGCAAGCATTCATTTCGTCTGCAGGAGTTAAACTACGTAACAATTGCGAATATACAACATTCTTGGCTTTCCCATTGTCTGTGCATATACAAAGCCGTATGTACTAATAATGACGTCATATGCAAACGCTCTTTTTACAAACAAACAAACATGCATACACACAACTCGTTTTTATATAGATAGATAGATAGATACAATACAAATTAACTGCGTAAAACTTGCGAATATACAACATTCTTCGCTGTCCAATTGTCGCTGCATATAAATAGATTGTCAGGTTTACCGACCCTCGAACATGCAACGTACAATTGTCCATGGGAAAAACAATCAGTATTAAGATCTATACCACATTTTTCTAATGATTGACCTTGAGCTTTGTTAATGATGATTGCAAATGCTAATCGAATTGGGAATTGCAATCTTTTAAATTGAAAAGGCAGATCCGTTGGAATCATGGGAATGCGAGGAATAAGAACAGCCTCACCCTCAAAAGGCCCTGTCAAGATTGTGGCCTCTATTAGGTTTTCCATTGTTTTTTTTTTTACGGCAAGTCGCGTGCCATTGCAAAGCTTTGGTGGGCTGATATTTCTTAAAAGTATTATTGGTACGCCTATTTTTAGTTGTAGCACGTGTGGTGGAAACCCTGAAAGATCTATGGAATTTAAAAATTCAGATGGATAATTAACCGCTTCATTTGGTTCCAAAACTGTGTCGACTGACTTGTAAAGGACTGCCTGGTCTCGAATCTTGGTCAAAACAATATTGTTGATTTCGTGGACGTCTATATTTTTGGGTGCGAGAATCGCTCTTTCACTTAGCCATTTATTATTTTTATAATTTTTTAGAATATTCGGAAATACTTTTTCAATCAATTCATTTTTGGACGTCACTAAATTACAGAAATCAGCAGGTAGTTGTATACGTCCTGAAATTGAGTCTATCGTATCATAAATGTCTTTTTGTTCCGACGTTAACTTGGAAATGTTATTTTGTACATACGACAATAGATCACTCGTACTGTAACTTTGTTCACGATCCAATTCTACACATGTCGAAACAGCAGCGATACGGTTAGGTGAAGGCATTCCCAAATCCTGAAGAGGTTTGTTTGCCATACGTACGCACAAATCTTCTATAATAACTAAAGTGTAGTTAGAAATTTCTGATGTTAAATCAAAAGTCATATCCGACGTCTCTAACTGTTTTCGATGGAGTATATCTTCGGACATTTTTGACTTATATTTTTCCCATAACTCTGTAGGAGCTGATGGCGAGCAAGTTGTTAAAATGATGCCAAACAATGCACGAATTTGACTTGGGGTTGACGTTTCGCACGCGTCATTGATGCAGTTATCCCAGTGTTGGTCATTCTCCAATAAATTCAGAGCTTGGCATGCACTACGGTAAGTGTCATGTATAGTACCGTTTACAGTTCTCAAATACTCAAAGGATGTCGGACCGGGTACATTCACCAAAAGCAGGCGTAGAAAGAAGCATTCATGTTGATTGGGGTGAACGGTGTAGAGTCTTCCTATCGTGGTATCTTTGAAGATGGTAGGTTGGCCGTCGACTGACTTACCCTGTTTTCGACGTTCAAATACTTTATTTTTAGTATTTCACGTGTAATACGAAGGCACTTCAGTATACAGCAGTTTTTTTTGCAAAAGAATCATTTTTGCAAAGCGAAAAAAAAGCTGTTAATTTTGTATCCGGTGGATTCAGGGCTCTTTGTTGCACGTTGGTTTCCGAGAAATAAACACGTTGACCATTCTGTAAATGTACCGCTAAGTGAACAACAGCTGGACTACGTTCATGTATCGGAAATGAAAGAATTCGCCAAACAGCTTCATTACTGTTTATGTATCTTCCAGCCTGATATTGTACGATTTCGTCGAAATCTTTGATTTCGGGCTGCAAGCCAAAAACTGCCATGTCACTGCCTTTGTTGACGTATTTACATATGTATTTGATTGCCTTTACGGAGTTACAGTATTCAACGTTTATGTGTGCATTAAATGTTTTTGATAATAATGGGGAATATGGAACAACCCACTGGTTATCTACTTCGATGGTGGTACCGTTGCCATTGTAGGTTCTTCAGTCATTTTACAATTAGAAATTTCTCTTTCAACGGTCTTCTTACAATTAAAAATTTGTCTTTGAACGATATTCTTAAATACCTGTGTCCTGGTCGTCATTTATATTCCCTGTGTCCTGGTCGTCATTTGTGTCCCGGTATCCCAGTCTGTAATTTCTCTTTGAGTGTCCCGGTAGTTATTTATATTCCCTCTGTCCCGGTCGTCATTTGTGTCCCGGTCTGTAATTTCTCTTTGAGTGTTTTTTCTTTTTAGTATTTTTTAGTTTTTTACATTTTTTCTTTTTTCGGTTTTCTTTTTCTTCTTTATTTTTCAGGTTCACTATGAAATACATATCGCCGAACCTTTGTTTTTTTAACTAAAATCTGGTAGGCATTGATGACCTTATCCAAGTCAAAATCCCAAACCCAATCATCATCGCTATCATTTTCAGTTTTGACATGTTTTGACTCTCGCTGTCCAGGTGGATCTTCATCTAACTGCGCGGTTTTGCGTTCTTTAGCCTCAAGCCTGTTTCCTTGCTGTTCTTTTGATTCCTCGGCACGCTTTCTTTTCTGACTTTCTCTATCAGCAGCAAGTTTTTTGGCATAGACTCTTTGAGCATCTTCATCGGCTTTTGCCATTGTAAGTTCATCAGTCATTTTAAACTTAAACATTAATAGATTTCTACGTGAACATATATGTCTTAAATATCTTTAATGACGTCACCGTCAAAGCAAAAATGACGACAACTAACTTCATGACGTCAGTCAACACAGAAACATGACGTCACCTGACAGACAGACAGACAACTTATTTTTATATATATATATATATATATATATATATATATATATATATATATATATATATATATATATATATATATATATATATATATATATATATATATGTTTTTAACTACGTAAAACTTGCAAATATACAACATTCTTTGCTCGCCCATTATCTGTGCATATAAATAGATTGTCAGGTTTACCGACTCTTGAACATGCAACATATAATGGTCCATGGGAAAACAATCCGTATTCAGATCTATACCTCATGATTCTAATGATTGGCCTTGAGCTTTGTTAATGGTGATTGCTAGTCGACCATTCCCTGTGTCGCCATCGTCATTTATATATCCCCCTGTGCCCCCCGGCGTCCCCTTTGTAGTTTTGTCCCTGTGTCCCGGTCGTCATTTATATTCCCTGTGTCCCGGTCGTCATTTGTGTCCCGGTGTCCAAGTCTGTGATTTCTCTTTGAGTTTCCCGGACGTCATTTATATTCCATTTGTCCCGCTGTCCCGGTCGTCATTTATATCCCCCTGTGCCCCCCGGCGTCCCCGTTGTAGTTGTGTCCCTGTGTCCCGGTCGTCATTTATATTCCCTGTGTCCCGGTCGTCATTTGTATCCCGGTGTCCCGGTCTGTATATACATTCGTTTTTTAGTTTTGTTTTTCTCCTTTATTTTTCATTTTTTTTTCTTTTTTCTTTTTTTTCTTTTTTATTTTTTTTAGTTTTTTAGCTTTTTTAGTTTTTTTATTAGTTTTTAGTTTTTTTTTTCTTTCTAGTTTTTTTGTAGTTTTTACCTTTTTTTTAGTTTTTTTAGTTGTTTTCACTTATGTCCTGGTCGTCATTTCTACTCCCTGTGTCCCGGTCGTCATTTGTGTCCCGGTGCTTTGTTGATGGTGATTACTAATCGAACATTCCTTTTGTCCCGGTCGCTTTCTCTTTGAGTGTCGTCATTTATATTCCCTATGTGCCGGTGTCCCGGTCGTCATTTGTGTCCCGATGTCTCGGTCTGTAATTTCGTCAGTTGAAAACATGATGTCAGTCGACACACAAACATGACGTCACCCGACAGACAGACACACACACACACAGGCAACTTATTTATATATATATATATATATATATATATATATATATATATATATATATATATATATATATATAGATAGATAGAAGATAGATAGATGTCCCGGTGGTCATTTGTGTCCCGATGTCCCGGACTGTAATTTCGTCAGTCGACAAACATGACGTCAGTCGACACACAAACATGACGTCAGTCGACACACAAACATGACGTCACTCGACACACAGACAACTTATTTTTATATATATAGATGACGCAAATAGAAAAAAAACATTTTATTTTTACGTTAGCTCTTATGACATCGGTATATTATGACTTCATGGTTATAATTTAAGGGTTTGTTCAGAATACATAGCTTAAACGTAAGATGGTGTCTTCTAAGCAGGCTAGACGTAAGTAAAAAAGCAGTACTACTCAAAGAACCGAGATGGCATCCTGAAAAGAGAAAAGTAAAGGTATTTAAAAGACCAGGCTTATCGAAAAGTAAAAATTCTTTGAGCAAAACAAAACATCCAGGCGCGTTATGAGAATGATGAAGATTACAGGAAAGTAACAATTGAGAGAGCCAAACAAAAGAACAGAGAGCGGTTGGATAGTAATGAAGATTATAAAGAACTAATAATTGAGGGAGCCAAACAAAAGCATTGCCACAATGATGAAGATTATAGAGAAGCAATAATGGAGAGAGCCAAAAAAATTATCAAGGAGCGGTATTATAACGATGAGGCTTACCGAAACAATTGTAAGGTGGCTACCAGAATAAAAAGTTGCTACCAGAATAATGGGCAGTGACAAAAGCTATAATAAAAAAATTGAAACATCTGCGAGGTTGTGACAAAGAACGCTTAAAGACAAAGTTAAAGCTTAAGTTCAAAGGAAGTCCAAGAAGATGGCAAAAATACAGACTAATCTTCTTAAATTGAGAAACATTTTACAAATATTTTATCAGGGCTAAGAAAAATATTCAAAGTCACAGATCAAAATTCTCTTTGAAAAAGCTGATGTTGTTGAAAAGTCAGTAAAAAATTTTCTGGCAAAACCTTATATTAAAAATCTAAAAAAATGTTGTATGTTTAATGAATTATAGTGAAAAACGAAAAAATATTTTGGAAAGCTGTATCCCTGGGGAACGGCGTCATAATTGAATGACTTTATGGCCTGATTCCCTGGGGTTCATCTTTAACTATTCCAACAGTCAAAAAGTTCGTGGTAACGAACTGTAGTAAGGAGCGACCCGGCTCAATAGTAAAAGAAATTCTAAAAAACGGAATTTTGGGAATTTTGATACTAATAGTTGCATCAAAAGAATCGAATTGGCATTCAGCGTATCAAAGAACCCCACTGTAAAAGTTTCAAATTCCTATCTACAAAAATATGAAGCTTCGTAATTCTTGCCACAAGACCGATCAGGGGTGTGTGTTGATTTGTTTGTCTTTTTTTTCCTAGGGGTGACCGTATCGACCCAGGGGTCCTAGAATGTCACGAGAGGGCTCATTCTAACGGAAATTAAATGTTCTAGTGCCTTTTTAAGTGACCAAAACATTCGGAGGGCACCTAGGCCCCCTCCCACGCTCATTTCTTTCCCAAAGTCAACACATCAAAATTATGAGATAGTCATTTTTCACCATAGTCAAAAAACAAAATAACTATGTCTTTGGGGACGACTTACACCCCCACAGTCCCCGGGAAAGGGGCTGTAAGTTACAAACTTTGACCAGTGTTTACATACAGTAATGGTTATTGGAAAGTGTACAAACGTTTTTCTTGGGGATTTTTCGGTGAGGGGTTGAGGTGAGGGAGTTACGTGGGAGGATCTTTCCTTGGAGGAATTGGTCATGAGGGAAGAGAAATTCCATGAGGGGCGTAGGGTTTTCTAGCATTATTTAAATAAAACAATGGAAACATAAATATGAAAAAATTTTTCAGCTGAAAGTAAGGACCATCATTAAAACTTAAAACGAACAGAAATTATTACGCATATGAGGGATTCATCTTCTTCTCCGTCACACCCTTTTTCTTATCAAAATCGTCCGAACAAAAATTTGAGAAAGCCATATAGCAAAAAAAATTAATGTCCAAATTTCGTTTTAATTTTTCATGTGCAGTGAGCCAAAATCAAAACATGCGATAATTTAAAAACGTTCAGAAATTAAATAAAAAAATAAGTTTTTTAACTGCAAGTAAGGAGCGACATTAAAACTTAAAACGAACAGACATCATTCCGTATAGCGTAGGGGTTATCCCCTCCTCAACGTCCCGCTCTTTACGCTAAAGTTTGACTCTGTCACAGTTTACTTTTTAAAACAATAAAAAACTTTAGCATAAAGACCGGACGTTGAGGAGAGGACAGCCCCTTTCATATACGGAATAATTTCTGTTCGTGTTAAGTTTTAATGTCACTCCTTACTTGCAGTTAAAAATAACTTTTTTTTTATTTGATGATATTAAAGCACTCGCTCTAGTACCCTAGTTATCTGGGTTGCAACGGCGGTTTTAGTAAAGAAATACTCTTGCCGATAAGACATACATGTTAGCCGATAAGACTAACTAAATTACACCCTAGACCCTCGTCCTTCTGGGCCGAGGGGGTACAATATTGAAGCTTTTATAAAACTGTCATGTCTTCATTTATTCAAATATAGTTAACATTTAATTAAAAAAGGTTTTAAGGTTCTTCCATTTTTATGCTCTTGAACTTGTTTCTTGATTGGAAAGATACAAACCTTCTGCGGAGCCATGCTAATTAACAGGATTGTATATATCGATTCTCGTTATAGGATGTATTCTAACTCAGATAACAACACCCTGGGGACATTGTTGTGGAAGCCTATGTGCCCTTAAAAATTGTCATTTCAACAAAATAGAGAAGGAAATGCATTCTATGACGGATATATTCCTTTCAAGAAGAACGAAAATGCTCAAAAGTGTTAATAGCCAAAATGTGTTTATCAAACAGTTCGTCGTAATAAACTTCAGGTTAAGAGTGACTCGGTCCAAAATGACTATCACTCTAAAACACAGCATATAAATAACAATAAACTACATAAGAAAAATGTTCGTATGTGGTAATTCCAAGTAAATAAGATTCGTTAAGGTTAATGTTACCCATCAAATACTACGAGCATTAGTGTATGTGAGAAACTTTCCTTAGAGGTGTCAAGCTTCCTCCTGCAAAAATGTGGTGCCTGTTTATTTTTTATTTTTTTTTCCAAGTGTGATTATTTCAAACCAAACGTCTTAGAAGATCGTCTTGGATGAAATATTTAATATTTCTTAAGCTCTTCTGACATTAATTCTTCTGCAGTTTACAACTACTTTAACCTTGAGAAACAATAAATATTTTTGTAATTATGGTTTCAATCCAAATTTATTTTACTCTTAAATTTAGAAAACAATGAATAAATATTGAGTAACTAATAATGCATAATAATTAGGTATATATACCTCATGGATTATATTGGCTGATAGAGCAAAGTTTTAACTTAAAACTAATAAAATCTTCGTCCCCGTTCCCATTTTTTAGGAGTTTTGGTTGCTATTGGG
This sequence comes from Artemia franciscana, assembly GCF_032884065.1. NCBI lineage: Eukaryota > Metazoa > Arthropoda > Branchiopoda > Anostraca > Artemiidae > Artemia > Artemia franciscana. Next base: position 2,849,178 of record NW_027062649.1, read on the forward strand.
CTTAATTGCTTCTTACTTACAGTCTGATACCATGAGCTGGTAGTTTGAAACTTGACACTACGAATTATCATAATTTTGACTTGGCTTACTTGACTTATGTCTCCTGCTGGGCGTTGCTCAGTGTAGAGAGAAACGTCTGCCTCCTCCATCCACTTTGGTCTATGGTGAGTATTTGTGTTTTGCCTGGTATGATGTTTGCCATCGTCAGGAACTTGGACAAGCTGTCGGACCAACGTTTTTTCGATCAGCCGCGAGGTTAGTTCCAACCGGCTTTGAAAGGGTCGAAGTCGTAAAACGTCTTTGCAGGTAGATGTGGTGGCATTTGAAGTAGGTGCCCAAAACATAGCAAGGTTTGCTTGGCTGCTTCAGTCAAAAACCGAGACTGCATTGTGAGCTGCAGAAGTTTCTCATTGCTGACGAAGTCGGACCATCGCAGGCCTTTGATCCTCCTCAGGCACTTCGACTTAAATACGTCGGTTTCCTTGGGGGTTGCAGTTGATTCTTGCCATGTGTCAGCTCTGAAAACCGTCACAGAGCCGACTAAGGCGTTGAAATTCTGCAATTTCGTTGTGCAACTGATGTTCAGTTTTTACCAGAGGTTACGTTTCAGTCTGCCCATGGGAGAAGACGCTTTAGATAATCTTGCTTGGGGAGAAGTGATCCATCTGAAGAAATTATGGAGCCCAAGTAGGTTAACTCTTGAACAACTTTGATGCCGATGGTGCTGTCCAAGATAATTGGAGAGCTAACAGTAAGAAAAAACGAGTCTATGGCCATAAATTTAGTTTTGTTCCAGTTTAAATGCAGTCCTACTTTGGCAGCATATTCTCGTAGAAGTTGGAGCGCAACCAACAGCTGCTCCATGGAGTCCACTAGAATGGCCAAGTCGTCAGCAAAGTCAGCATCTGTGATTGCACGATCTCCGAATTTGAGCCCAAAGCTGAGACAAAAAGTTGTTTTTGTCATAATGTAATCTACGATGACGTTGAAGAGCTCTGGGGCCATTGCACATCCTTGGTGCACATCCCGGGCTGCGCCGGGCAGACAGACAGCCGTTTACTTGCTCACAGCTCTCCGTCCCATGGTGCAGCACTTTGAAAAGTCTGCGATATTTCTTGTGTAGGCCGGTCAGCTTTAAAGTCCGCCAAAGAGCTTCTTGATCGAATGAGTCAAATGCAGTATGGACGTCAACGAAATTTTACACATTTTTCTGCTTCCAGTTAGACACTAGTCAAATTTACGACGGCCTACGTGGAGAAAAGGTAATTTTCGTTCTTTCGTTGGGTTCTTTTTTTCTTTTAACCTACACTTATGTTTGCTATATAGTTGCTTGATATGCCAATTGTAGTTTTTCCTTGTTTTCCCGTAATAGCACTATAATAAGGGTATAATGGATTTCGCTATTTCTGGGCTAGTGATTACACCAATCGGGGCTACGCATTCTGCGAGAAATTTTTATTATACATATATTGATCTTTTGATTCAAAAAATATGAATATGTTGTGTCTGGATACAGTACTTTGAGGTGGGACAAGGTGCAGTGCTTATTTATAAAGACAGCACCAAATTCGCCTAATCTTATTTGCAAGGTAGGTTAGCCTAAACACTGGGGAATTAAGCTAAAGCTGGGTCACTCCTGCTATAATTAACTTTGAAGTTTAATTTGTTTATTACTTTATTAGCTGCACATATCACCCTAACACAAAGCTATGATTCTAGACAAGCTAGCTTTCTTTTTGTATTTGTTTAGAGAACTCCATATCAATGTTGTTTTTTTTTCAAAATTTAGGAAATGTATTTGCATATCTTTAAAACCTTATAAAATCAACTTGAGCAAGGTTATGAAGCTGAAAATAATTTTGTAGTCCTTCAATTAAGCAGAAGATCTATTCTGCAAGGTTTCACTTTTATAACACACATATTTTTAAAGGTCATCAAAGGTCAGGACCCTCTTGAGGGAGAAGGAGTAGAGGTAGTTGCTTCAAAATATCTTCCCAGGACATACTTTAGTCTCTAGATTCATTTTCTGAAAGTTTCATTTTCCTAACCTAAACCCTTTCTGTGATAGCGAGAAGTCAATTAACTAGAATTTTACCAAAATATGTTAGGAAAACAATTCTTGCTTTACAATATTCAATGTAATCATAGTTAAAACTTATGTAGCTTATAATACTTTACCCTCAACTCCCCTTAATGTACAAATATATAGCCTAAATTATATATTTTCAATGTATTCTGCCATCTGTAACTTGTATTCCAGTTTTGTCTTACCACAGTTGATCCAATGTACAGGTACAAGGGTTAAAACAACTAAGAAGCATTAGGAAAATATATAGGAAATTGGGGCTTGGCCCTATGTAATACTACATCAAGGGGGAGGGGCTAAAGTATAGTAGGGCTGCATACAAAATGTGCTAACTATGATTACATTGCATATTATGAAGTTAAAATTGTTTCCTTACAATAAAAATGTACAATGTGAGCTATATATTTGCACATTAGGGGCTGGGAGTGAAGTTTAACATGGCTATATGCAAAATATGTTAACTATGATTGTCTGGCAGATTATAAAATAATAATTGTTTTCTGAACATTTTTCTTTATCTCCAGTCAGTTCTTTTGGCAAATACCCTACTTTTATTATCTTTGAGAGGGACTAGTTTAAGAAAATGAAATCTTTGATATTTTAATGAATTCAGGGCCAAAAACGTGACCTGGGAAGGTGTTGCCAAGCTATTATGTTTACACTGTTCTGATTTCTAAGTCTTTGAAATTTGCCTTCTTGACAGTTCTCTACCTATTGGAATTTTGACAAAATAACATTTTACCTGAACTTTCAGTTTTCACTCTCTTTCTCTAGATTTAGTTTGAAAATATAATTTTTTATATATGAGTAGAATTTTAAGCTATATAATAAATGGGGATTGAGAAAAGCTGTAAAGCTGAAACTACTTTTCTTGTACTTCATTAAAGTTCAAGATCTATTTTGCAAGGATTCACTTTTATAATAAATATTTTTAAATGCCAGTGACCTCTAGGGGAAGTGGAGGTAATTACTTCAAAATAACTTCCCATCACATACTTGCTCCATCCCTGAAAGTTTCATTTTACTAACCTAACGCCTCTCCAAGATAGCAAAAATTAGCCTATCTAGGATTTTATGAAGTTCTAGTGCCCTTTTAAAGAATCAAAAGTGATCAGAGAGTAATTAGCCCTCCTCCCCATGCCCTTGTTCCCCTAAATGTATCCCATCGAAATTATTAGATAGCTGCTTCATTGTAAATAATCTAAAGATCTTAACCAGTGCCTCCAGATTAGACCAAATGCCCCACAGCCCCTGTGGCAAGGCCTATAGCCCAATTTATACAAATTGTCCAATTGTATAAATTACAGGTTTTTATGGAAGAGGTGCTTATATAAACTTAAATCAAAAATTTTAGTGCTCCTGTTTAGAATTGACCAGCTACCAAACCCCTGCTGGTGGTAGAACAATTGTTTCTCCTTGAAGTAATTATTATATTTAGAAAGGTCATAGAAATCCATCAAGCAATGTGTTTACTTTCTTCCAATTTAAATGATATGAAAGACTGAGAATTTACTGCCAACATAGGTTAAATCAAATTATATTATCACAGTGAATTTTCCATAGCCCTTCTTCCTGTCACTTGTTTACCATTTGCTTTTAAATTAATAAGAAGATGCAAATTGTAATGTCAACAGTCTATCAAGTGGGACTATGTATAGATATAGAAAATTCTAAGTTTTTGTATTCAAATGCTGGTTGGTCAATTATAGTCTCAAAAAGACTGACCATGGGTGCTAAAATGCGATTTTTTGCTTGATTACATTAGGAGAACTTGAAGTCATAGATCACAATAAACAGAGGCTAAAATTGTAATTAGGCAGTTTCAAAATAAACAATAATATACAGCTTTCAAGTTTCTTTTTTTAACCTTTAGTTTTTTTACAACTTCCATTGAATAATATCTCTGCTTTGCAAGTTATAAATCTTAGGCTATTAATGTAACAGAAAGTCTAAGAGCAAAACAATATAAATAAATGTGTCACATTTAGGGTTTGATTTCCATTGAAGTTAGTATTTCAGCCTTCATAAGTCTATAATTGGTATGGCACTATTGTAGTGTGCTATTGTTGCCTCTTTTCTTTCTGTTTATGCTTAAAAACATTTTAAATTATTTCATAACAAAGAAAAAGAAAAGCAGCTGTTATGCATATATTTAGCAGATTTTAAATCTTAAATCCAATAATGTTCTCTGGTGAAAATTTATAATGATTTTCTCTGAAAAAAGCAATTTAGCTGTAGTTATGGCAAGGTTTAGCACTAAAATATTGACCCATTGCCAAAATATGGCTATGTATTTTAAACACATCATTCCCTGTTGAAAAAATAATAGTATTATCTTTTCTGGGACATTTTCTGTATCCACATATGCTCAAAATGTATTATCTTTATACACATCAATGATTATAAATAGGATCATGTCTTGATTTGTTGAGATTCTAAAAATCTAGTTGACAATTTTGGACTTTAAATTACTACACCCCTGATTAGGTTTTAGTTTAAGACTGACAAATTTTTGCTTATAGATTTCATAGAATATGTCTGCATTAAAACTTCTGAGGAAGCATAATCCTTTAGTAGTTCTGTGTATCAGCTACCTATTGAGACAAGGCTCTTCTTCTCTTCTTTGCTTCTTAGCTTTTTCACTCAAATACAATGACAAATTTTCTTAATTATTGTCTAGGATTGTCACTACAATTGCTAAAATGTAATTTTATTTTATATTTTTTTTGAAACATTGTGAGTAAACAATACTTTATAAACAAGCAAACTCTCACAACATTATTTACTGAACCATCAATTAGTATACATTGTATACAAAAAAACAACATAAGTACAAACATAAATACAATATAAAACATACAGTATTGAACCCAACTGGCCTGTCAAATAAAAATGAGTTCAATGAACAAAATGTATAAAAATGACAACACAAGTGCATTATACAAGCTTTCAGCAATGAACCAAACTGGCCTGTCAATTAAAAATGAAACAAACAAATTAACACATTAACAATACTCATGATACATTACAATCTCATTTATTTATGATTTCAACAAAACAGTGTAAATTTTATGTCCTTTTATTGGTAAGTACTAGAAACCCAGGTCACCTAGAATAGAAGGATGAGTTAGAATGTTACATCCTTCCTCCTTTCCAAACTAGATGACTGGTACAAAACTTTCATAAAATTAGACCTTTTACATTAAACTAACTAAACAAAGGTTCTTCCATATGACACTACACTTATAAGTTCAATAGTTATTCACGACTTAATTGTCACTTACTACAAATAGTTTATGGAAATTCTCACATGTCAAGTCTCTGTATCAGCTTCACAAGCCGGCCACTACGGGTTATGTATGGGGAGTTTTGGGGTTCTTCTTGGGCTGGGCGACTGGTGCTTGATGCTGGAGGGAGTGTGCGGAGCGCTGAGCTACATTCGAAATTTATAGGTTGGGGAAGGGTCTCTATCGGTGTTACAGGTGGGACGGGGGCTATTGATGGTGGGCTTATAGGTGCTGGTGAAGTTTCGGCTTCAGGGCTGTCCTCTTCATGGTCTGCAAGGTCTGGTGATTGAGGTTGCTGGTTCAGTGTTTTTATGTGTCGCCTGTTGCGTCGGTAAGTTCCTCCATTGGTTGTTTCAATTATGTACGATCTTGGGTTTACATCTACTCTTTTAACGATTCCGGCTTGCCAAAGTTTCCCACGAATTTGAGCTCGGACCGGTTGACCGATTTGCAAAGGTTTTAGTTCCCTTGACTGTCTGTTATGATATTTTCTTTGGTGTGACTGTTGTTTTATCCGATTCTGTCGAAATCGTTTATGATGAATGGTTTTTGGTGTGAGAAGTTGTTTAGTGCAGGAAACGACTGACCTTTGGTTTCTGCTCATCAACAGTTGTGCTGGGGATGCTAGACCATCAACCGGGGTGTTTCTGTATTCCAGCAACGCTAAGTTAAAGTCATGTCCTGCAATATCTGTTTTGATAAGCATATCTTTGGCTGTTTGCACTGTTCTTTCTGCTAGTCCGTTTGACTGAGGGAAGTTCGGGGATGATGTGGTTTGAGAGATTTCCCAATTATCAATGAACTTCTGGAATAGCGTGGATGTGAACTGGGGGCCGTTGTCGGTTATGAGGGTACGAGGGATTCCGTAGCGTGCGAAATGCTTCTTAAGACAGGATATTATGTGGTGTGAATTTGCATTTTCCCCCAATATGTCGATTTCAAAAAAGCGACTGTAATAGTCAACAGTAATGATGTAGTATTTTCTGTTCTTGTAGAATAAATCGCACCCGACCTTCTCCCATGGTAGATGAGGTATGCTGTGTGGCATTAAGGGCTCTTTTTGGTTGGAATTTTGGCTAATGGAGCATGCATGGCAGTGTTTGATGAATTCTTCAATATCTTTCGTCATTCCAGGCCAAAAAACGATTACGCGGGCTCGTTGCTTGGTTTTTTTGATGCCCAAATGTGACGAATGGATGCAGCTAAGAATGTCTTTCCGCGAATTTCTTGGAATGACCAAGCGATCTCCTTTCATTATGATCTCGTCTACCACTGTTAGTTCATGCCTGATGTTCCAGAAGGGGGTGAGCGTTGGAGGGAGGTTTCTGCTGCAGGATGGCCAACCTTTTTGGATTGCTTGTGCGAGCTCAGCTAACTGGGGGTCGGATTTTGTCTCCTGTTTCAGTCTCTCGAGTCTGGCGTTGCTGATTGGTAGAAGAGACATGACAGAGTGAATGTATGATTCTATTTCTTTTTCCATTTTCTTATCTTCTTCGGGAAGGTTTAGCCGCGACAGCGCATCAGCAACGGGAATTTCCTTGCCGGGGCGAAATGCTATTATGAGATCGTATGGTTGAATCCTTAAAAGCATCCTCTGCAGTCTTGGTGATGACTTTGATATTGGGCGATTTAGGACTACTTGCAGGGGTTTGTGGTCAGAGACGACCGTGAATTTTCGGCCGTAGAGATACTGGTGGAAATGTATACAGCCGAAAAGGATAGCATAAAGTTCCTTCTCTATTTGCGAGTAGTTCTGCTCGGTGGAGTTTAGTGAGCGTGATGCAAAAGAGATTGGCTTTCCATTTTGACTGAGGGTGGCACCGAGGCCAAATTTTGAGGCGTCGACTTGTAGCTCAACATTGCCTGCAGTTGGATCAAAGAATGCTAATGAGCTGCAAATGGATTCTTTGATATTAGTGAATGATTTATCATGCTGTTGTTTCCACTTAAATTGTTGCTGTTTTACTAGGTCACGGAGTGGCTGATTTATTGATGATAGATTGGGGATATACCTGGCAAGGTAATTCATCATTCCTAATATTGTCTGGAGTTCATCTTTTGTATTAGGGGTTCGCATTTCATGCAGCGCTTTAACTTTTTGTGGGTCTGGGTGGATTCCATTTTCAGATATCACATGTCCGAAATACGGTATGCTATTGCACTTGAATACGCATTCTTGGAGGTTTAGTTTGACTCCTTTTTCACGGGCCCTTATGAGAGTACTGCAGACGTTCGCATCATGTTCCTCAATGGTTTTTCCTGAGATGATAATGTCGTCAACAATAACAGAGAAGCCTTGGATGCCTTCAAATGCTTCTTCCATGCGGCGTTGGAATTCGTCCTGAGCTGAAATCAGTCCAAACGGCATTCTTTTGAACTTATAACGGCCGTATGGTGTGTTGAAGGTTGTCAGCTGAGATGATTCTTCGTCTAGGACCAGGGACCAATAACCATGACGAGCGTCTAATTTTGTGAAGAACTTTGCCCCAGCGTGTCTAAGTATTGCTTCATCGAATGTTGGCATGGGATGATGTGGTCTTTTGATAGCCTTGTTCAGGTCATGTGGGTCAATGCAAACTCGGAGACTTTTGTCAGGCTTTTCAATTACAACCACGGCATTTACCCAATATGTGGGCTGCAGTATCTTTTCGATTACTCCAAGCTCTTCCATCCTATTGATTTCCTTTTTGAATTTCTCTTGGAGGGAAATGGGGATGCGTCTAGCTGGTACAGCTTTGGGTTCAGCTCCTTCTTCAAGTGTGATGCGGCATTCTCCTGCGAGTTGTCCGACACCGTGGAATATGTCTTGAATTCTTCTGTGAACGGGTCTGGTTTCAGGACTTTTGAATTTTCTACTGTCAGGATCAGCCTAAAGAGTTTAAGCTTGCGACTGGATTCAAAGCCAACGATTGGTATGGGGGCATCTCTTACTATGAAGAAGGGCTGTATTTCGCTGCATCCGTTAGTGTATGCGCATTTAAGGTTACATAAACCAAGCGTGGGGATTTTCTGACCTCCAAAACTGGTAAGTATTCGTAAGGTCTTGTTAATTCTTGGTCTTGGTCTGAGAGTATTGAAAAATCATTCAGATATGATATTAGCTTGAGCAACAGTATCTATTTTGAAGATGATATTGATTTGTTTGTTGATCAAGAGCTTTACATATGGCTGACCATCACTTTTATCCTTGTTTATAATATCAATAAATAGCTCATCATTACTGTCATTCCTGTGATTGTGATTTTGCTGTTGTTGGTTTATAAAGTTTACTGATTTTTTAGTGCTTTTGCAAACCTTTGCAAAATGATTTGGCTTGTCACAGTTGCTGCATATTTTTCCTTTAGCTGGGCATTTGTGGGAGGCTAAATAATCTCCACCACAGTAATAACATTGTCTACTTGATGTGGAATAGTTTATTTTCTTTGATTTTTTTTAACAAAGTCGATCTCATGTTTCATGTATGTTTCTTGATATGGTTGGCTTCCACTTGGATCGGATTGTGACATTGTTTTGAGCTGCACCTGGGTTTCTACATGTGTTCGAGCAATGGTAACTGCTTGTGACAAGGTAAGGTTGGACCCTACTTGGAGGAGCTTCTCTCTAACCTTTGCTGATGAAATTCCACATACGAATCTGTCTCTAATCATTTCCTCCGTAATAGCTGTCGTCGTATATGCACATTCACGAGCCAGAATCTTCAAATTGGTTATGTATTGCTCAACTGATTCGTTATCTCGCTGGTCACGTTTATGAAAAAGGTACCTTGAGAAGACAGTGTTGCTTTTTGGGTTGAAGTATTCAGTGAATTTGTTTATATAAGATTGAATTTTATCTTTCTCTTCTGTTGTGAATGTAAAAGTACTGAAGATGTCTCTTCCTTTATCTCCAAGCCAAATTAGTAAGAAGGCACACTGGACTTTTTCAGTTTTTTCACTCAGGGGGCCTTCAAACATCAGAGTTGCATGGTTTTTGAATCTTGTCCATGCTTCTTTAAGATTGTCACTTGTCCAGTCCATCGTTGGGTAAGGAACACTGATTTCCATTCTTCTTTACGAGGCTTCTGACACCATGTAAAATTTATGTCCTTTTATTGGTAAGTACTAGAAACCCAGGTCACCTAGAATAGAAGGATGAGTTAGAATGTTACAACAGTACAAAGCTCTTTCTGTAATGCTCAGTTTCTGCATTAATGAGATTTAGAACTGGGATTTTTTGTGCTTTTGATCAAGGTAAACAGAGCTTTGAAGGGCAATAAGAGGCTGGGATTATACATTGAAAGTATGGGTTAAAATGCAGATTATTGCAAAAATTAGTACACTAAGTAGCACATCAGGCCTCCAAGCTAGGGAGGCAGAATTCCTTGAGGAGGAGAATATAAGGTACTTTGCCTTGACCATAAAAAATTCTCAGGGCTCTCTTCTGGATAATTTCTGGCCTATGAGACTGATCCACCATAAGGCCAAAGTGCTAATTTGGTGAAGCTTTCTCAAGCAGTGGATGGATAAAAGATGTGTAAGCTAGAGGATATGTGGTTTTGGATATGAAAATTTAGCAAATAGCTTAAGGAGAGACAGAGATACATTAGCCTCTCTGGAGAATTGGCTGCATGAAGACTGGTTGGTCTTCATGTTACAATGAATAGTTAGCATCTTAACTCTAAGAGTCTTCTGTGGGACATACAAAAAGTAGATTGGTTAATGTTGATTTAAGAATCCTTGCAAATTATAAAAGTACATTGTTAAATTATAAAAGCACATATTATTCATAAATTATGCAAATTCAAAAAGCACAATTTTCATAAATACTTAATCTTATCAAGCTAAGTATATTTACAAACTAATATTGAATGTTATAGCTTTGAGAGGCCTATGCATGCATCAACTTGCCCTTTATTTTCTATTTGTTAAGTACTCTTCACAATTTTTACCTTTAATGCTGATAATGCCTGTGATTTGGAATATTTATTTATATGTTTTGTTCTGTTTCAGTGAATTGGTATTATTTGCGGATTTAGTCATTATTTCTGAAATGGAGGAAAAGGAATTTTGTTTGAAGTGGAACAATTACCTGGATGTATTTCATGGAACTTTTTTATCTCTAATGAACAATGAGCACTTCACAGATATAACTCTATCATGTGAGAGTCAAAGTATCAATTGTCACAGACTTGTTCTCTCATCTTGTAGTTCCTACTTTGAAACACTGCTGCTTGGGATTTCACACTCACATCCTATTATTATTCTAAAGGATGTGAAATTTTGTGATCTGCTATCATTGGTGAGATTTATGTATACAGGTGAAGTGACTGTTCCACAAACTCAAACTAGTTCATTAATAAAAGTGGCTGAAATGCTTAAAGTTAAAGGTCTTGCTGATCCTGATGAAACAGTTAACCAGACACAGAAACTTAGCTATCTGTCTCAAAATACTCAGATGACTCAACCTGCTACAAAGAGAAACAGAGTTTATACAGCTGCTGAAAACAGCTTCTTGGCTGAAGATTCTTCCAGTAATCTAGAACCTTGTGTAGCAGATACTTCAAATGATAAGTTGGTAAACTATTCTGCTGAAACTAGTTCCTCTGCTTATATAATAGATATTGCTCCAGGCAACTCACTTGTAAGTTTTTTCATTAAAGTTCACTTTGTTCAAAGTAAAGTGGCTAAAAGATGGTTATTTATTTAATTGTATTTCGATTTCAGGAAGGAACTATTTTAAATCAAAAGGTAACACAGTTCTTTTTTTAATACTTAGACAATAGAATCCCCTTCTTCAATTGACATGGTTACTAATTTTTTAACTTGACTTTCAAAAAGAACAAAGTATAAGGTCTGGTTTTTGCTGTTAAGATTTTTCTCTTTAATAAGACATTTTTTTTTCTCTCATTCCACTTTTTTTAGTTCAGTGTGCCTATAGGCCATCCTAATGCTCCTTGCTCTTTGTCAAAATTGATTAAATTTAATTTTCTCCTCCTACAGGACAGTGATAGAGGAGTGTACCAATATATTAATCAAAGTCCCTAGACCAATGATTTGAATGAAATGAGCACTTATGTTTTGATAAATGTTCCGAGGTGTGAGGCTAGGGTCCTCAGATTTTCTGAAAAAAATCCTCTTGGAAAAAATAAGATCTTGGCTTACTGTCAATAAAAAAGAGCATGTATGTGCTTCATTTTGTTTGAGTCTTACAACTTGACCAATAATATTATACCACACAATAGGTTTAAGTAGGAAAATTCTTTCAATGTTTTTTTCATAAAGAAATAAACTCATGTCTGTTGGAGACAAGAATTGCTTTGCATCTGTAATCATGATCCATTTAAACTTTATGAACACGTAGTTGCAGCTCTTTGATTAGAAATAAATGATTGATTAGATGATGATTTCCATGTGGCTACTGTTTTCTATGATACAAAAAAAGCATTTGACACTTTAAATCATGAAAGTCTTCTTGACAAAATGATACATTCCAGCATAAGAGGGAAAGGATTACAAATTATTAAACCATCCATGTGGGGACGCAAAATCACAGTAGATGTTGGTGGAAAAATTACTAATTTAATGAGACTTATTGATATTGTTGTCCCCCAAGGCTTGGTATTAGGTCCACTTATATTTTTGATTTATACTAATGATCTTCCATGAGGTTTGCATGAGAATATTTGCCATGCAATACTATTTGCAGATGATACAGCTATAACAGTCAAAGCTAAGGATTCATTACCATTGATCGAAAATATGACTATAAGTGTTACCTCAGGTAATCAATAGTTTGTTCCAATAATCTAGTAATGAATTTTATGAAAACTAATTTTATGGTTTTTGGTAGTTAAAATTGTGCCATTCGAGAGATTTCTTTTCAGCAGCTTCAGGTTGGTGATCAAAAAATTTGTAGGGTCCAATCATATCGTTATTTGGGAGCTTTTCTTGATCCCCTTTTGTCATTTCATAATGATATTGAGTATTTAAGATTAAAACTTGCTCAAAATATTGGGCCAATGTTTTGTATGAAGAATATTTTTCCTTTTACCATTTTAAAGATAATTTACCACTCTCTAATTAATTCTTATTCGAATTACTGCTCAGTTGTATATCTTAATACATTTTCGAAGCATATAAAACCCTTACAGGTATTACAAAATAGGGCAATAAGAATACTTGGAAATTTCTTACATTCACCTTCAAAACTTGAAAATGTTTTGGAAACTATAACATTATTCCTCTTCTTAAATTTGTTAGATGTAAATGATATATGAGTTTAAAATACTTTCATATGGCATTTTCCAATCCAAAATTCTAAAAATTATTTCTATGACAAATCTCTGTTAATTTTACTTCCTCGTTTGGATTGTTGGAGGCCTGGGATGTACTGAATTCTTTTTGTAAGTTCTGAAAGGTCAAGGCTTTTGATTAGGTACCAAATACCCTTCATTGCAAACAATATAAGCTGAATTATAAAATTCTAATTTATCCATCCCAAAAATCTCAGCTAAATTGAAAAAAGCAAATATTAAAGATTGTTTGCTAAAATTTTGATTATTCACCATTGATGATAGGAAATTAAATTATTTGATCTTCTTATTTGTGTGTTTTGTTTTGGTGCCCCTGTGTCTGGGATGGCCTCCTATGCCCTTCCTGCCCGATATTTATTTATTTACTTATTCTTGTTACTTCTTGTTTATGAGTTTTTATGGCACCTGGTATTAACCAAGCGACATATAGCAATCGCAAATTCTGTCGGTCTGTCTGTCTTTCTGTTGGTCTGTCCTGGTTTTGCTACTTTAGGCACTTCCAGGTAAGTTAGGGCCTTCTTCTTGTGCTTTAGAATTCTCAATTTAAATCTCGACCAGGTTTGGTGACATTGAAGGGAGTTGGAGGGGGAAACTGGAATACTTGGAAAACATGAAAATTGAGGTATCGTTCAAATGGGTGATAGGATCTTAATGAAACTTGATATGTAGAACAATGTTATGTCTCAGATGTTCCATTTTCAATTCGAATCGGATTCGGGGACATCGAGGGTTGGAGGGGGGAAACAGAAATCTTGTATAACGCTTAGAGTGGAGAGATTGGGATGAAACTTGATGGGAAGAATAAGCACAAGTTATAGATACATGATTGACATAATTGTTACGGATCCATTCTCTTTGAGGGAGCTGGGGTATGTTAATTTGGATAAATTAGAAAAATCAAGGTATTTTTGACTTGAGAACAGGTGACCGGATCTTAATGAAACTTGATATTTAGAAGGAACTCATGTCTCAGAGCTCTTAATTTAAATCCCGACCAGATCTGTTGACATTGGGGGGAGTTGGATGGGGAAACCGGAAATCTTGGAAAAGGCTTATAAATGTCATAGATACGTGAATGACGTAACCGTACTGGATTTCCTCTCTTTGGGGGAGTTAGGAGGTGGGGTTCAGTGCTTTGGCGAGTTTGGTGCTTCTGGACATGCTAGGACGATGAAAATTGGTAGGCGTGTCCAGGAGCTGCACAAGTTGACTTGATAAAGTCCTTTTTCCCGATTCGACCATCTGAGTGGCTGAAGGGAGAGGAAAAATTAAAGTATTTTTAACTTACGAGTGGGTGATCGGATCTTAATGAATTTTGATATTTAGAAAGACCTCGTGACTCACAACTCTTATTTTGAATTCCGACCGGCATTAAGCCTTTGATTTTTCTTTTGAAGCAATCTATTGATTCTTAGAATTTTGCTAGAGATCATACCATATGAGGTCTTGGCTCTTCCGACCTCATCACAAGTATCATATGAGCTCTTAGCTCTTGCTTTTCTATTTTGTTTGTCTTTTACCGTGTTAAACTTTGGAATCATTATTATGATGATATGTTGATGTTTTTCTATGTTTTTGCACTGTCCCAGCCTTACGAGCTCTACTCTCTGTTTGGGCATAATATTGTTTTTGTGTTTTTTAAGTTGGATAAAGAAAAAGTTGAAGTTGAAAGTTTAAACTTTATCAAGGAAACAAACAAATCTAGAACACTTCACTATAAATTTCCACCTTAAATTGCAGCTAGGAGCAATCTAAGGATTTCTCCTTGTAGAGCTCGAGAATGATAACAAGTTGTATTTGAAGTTATTTAGTGACCAAGTGCTGCTGCATGATCAGTAGAATCTCAATTGAGTTTACACTCTTGGGAGAACCTCTCAGTATCCAGATGTTTGTTTAAAAACATCAACAGATTCAGCAATAACTGTTTCAGTGTATAGTTTGTTCCAGGTGTTGACAATTCGTAATGAAAAGAATTTAGTGCAGACTTTAGATATCTTAGACTGCATGACAAGTTTCAGTTGATGACCTCTATCTCTTGAGTTGGAACCACCATTAGAAAATAATGCAGGGAAACTATTAGTTGTCATTAACTTGTAGGCTAAAATGACATCCCCTCTATTTCTCTAGTAACTTGGTATTGGGAGATTCAGCTGTGATAATCATATGGGGTAGGAAAGCACCCACATGCTAGATGTCACTTTCGTGGCACATCTCTGCACATCTTTAAGAACTTTTATGTCTTTTTTAAAATATGGGGAGGCAAGAGATATTCTAACTTAGACCTTAGGACACACAAGTTTTTTATAATGGAATACTAATGATTTTAGGGGAATGAGAGGAAATGGTACAATTAATTAGTCCCTAAGTTCAACTCGCACCAGGAGCATACGTCTTAGGATGAGTGCTGAATTTTAGTTCATTGTCAATATTGACACCAAGATATTGCTCATTATTTACAGAGGAGAGGGGATGACCTAAGATAAAATAAGAACGACAAGGATTCAGTTTGCCAAAGTGAATGATATGGCCCTTGACAACATTGAATTCACGAAGCTAGGCCTCAACCCATTCACCCAGCAGTTGAAGATTGTTTTTGTTGAAGGGTATGATCTTCACAGGACAAGCCTGTCCCAGAAGCTTCAGCTCATCTGAATAGACAGTTGATTTACTGCTGATAATGGAAGGAACAACAGTTCCCTGAGGAATACCACTCAAAACTTGCATAGCGGAAGAAAAAATATAATTACCAGACTCATCAAATAACTGAACATATTGAAATCGCAAAAAAAAATCAAGAATCCATGCAGGGATTTCTCTTCAAGCTTGACTGCATGTACTTTTATTCTAAGTTGCTCTTGACAAACTTTGTCAAAAGGTCAAGCAGTATCATGTCAGCAGGCACCCCTGTATCAAGTAACTTGGAGGTCAGTGTCAAAAGATCTACCTGAATGAAATTCATGTTGTGAAATGTGCAAAACATTATTTGCTTCAAGATGTTTAACAACTGCATAATTAATGATTTTCAAGAACATTGACAACTATTGATGTCATGCTAATGGGTCGATAATTTTCAGCACGGTCCTTTCTACCTTTTTTATGTGTAGGAATGATACGTAGGGGAGATGTGGGGAAGATGGGACAAGGGTCAGATGAAAAAAAATTGTTCAAAAATCCCGCCTGAATGACGAACGACGTGCCATCTATCAGTAAGTATGCATGTGTTTTCCTGAAGAAATCGAGAAACATTTTCATCAGAGATTTTAGGTAAGAGTTTTTTTATGGGTGTTTGAGTAAGGACCTGGTTTTTACAAAAAATCTTTTGAACAGTTCGTCGGAGGGTATTGAATGTTTTTTTGTATGAAGTAGTTTTCTTTAGGCTACAAAATGTTGTTCAGTGGTTGACCTGAACTACCATCTAGGGGCAGAAGATGAAGTTTGTGTGGAGAGCTACCTGTTTGGGTACTCTGGGACACGTGTTCCTGGGTACCCTGGGACACTTTTCGTCCATTGTGTCCCAGGGTACCCTCATTTCAACAACTGATAATGTAATGTAAAGGTCAAGCTGTGAGACGGAACTGCCTGATATACACCAGATAATCTTTCAAATTGTGTTAGCCATGGCAACAATAAAAAAGTTTCTTTGCTTTTCGTTCCTAAAAGTATCATTTTTTGCAGAATGCCGAGGAAGAGGAAGTCTGATCCCTCTCTTTATGCCTGGGACGAAGAAAACATGAAGGCTGCACTTTCGACACTTCCTCGAAATCGACACTTTCTCAGTACTGTAAGGCATATTCCGCGTCGGCAGACGAAGAAAAAGTTGCATTTCGCTTCACACCACGCTATGATGTGAAAAAAGTATTCTCTTCTGAAATGGAAGATTCACTCGAATCTTATATTCTACCTTCATCACGAATGAACTACGGACTTACGAAAAAACGGACAAAGAAATTAGCTTGGGAATTTGCCAAGGCGAACACCCTGAAATACCCTAAATCATGGGATGACAATGAAGCAGCAGGAGAAGACTGGTATAAAGGTTTCATGGAGAGACATACAAGAATTTGCTTGAGGAGACCGGAAAGCACCAGCCTTCATCGCAACCTTGGTTTCAACCGTGCTGCAGTTGACACATTCTATAAACATCTTGAAGAGCCACAGTCGAAGTTTCATTTTCCAGCTGACCGCATCTACAACATGGATGAGACGGGCTTATCGAATGTTCAACAGAAATGCCGGAAGGTACTTAGCCCTAAAGGTGTAAAGCAGCTAGGAGCAACTACATCACAGGAAAGAGGAAAACTAGTTACAATGGTTGGAACTATCAATGCGATGGGAAGCTTCATTCCCCCTTACCTTATCTTTGGAAGGACCCGCTTTGTTGAAAGACTCTTAGATGGGGCACCACCAGGGACAAAAGCTGTCGCCAGTGGAAAGCCCGGAAATGCATGGATGACGACCGAGTTATTCCTTGGCTACTTTGAGCACTTTAAAAGGTACGTAAGGTGCTCTCCTGAGCAACCAGTCCTTCTTCTCATGGACAACCATGATAGTCACATGAGCTACAGCTTCATTTCTGCTGCGAAAGAGATGGGGTCGCAAATACTGACATTTCCTCCACACACGTCAAACAGGCTGCAGCCCCTTGATGTGACCGTCTATTCACCACTTAAAACATATTTCTACCAAGCTATTGAAAACTGGCTAAGAAACCGTCCTGGAAGACCTGTCACGGAATACGAAATCTCTGAACTTCTTGTGGTTGCTTTCCCTAAAGCATTCAACCAAACCAACATAATGAGTGGTTTTTCTAAACCAGGAATCCATCCGTTTAATCCCAATGTCTGGGAAGAATCAGACTTTCTTCCATCCCTGACTCCCGTCAGCAATCCCTGCGATCCGACAGATGAAGTGCAGATCAATATCGGCGCAGGGAGCAGCTCATCAACGCAAGCGGACAGTGGGCTGTCAGACAGGGAGTCAGTGGGCGCTGGTGGTTCAGTCTGTGTTCTGCTCGATCAAATACTTCCCCTTCCTAAACGTCAAATTGATATTCAGAAAAAAGAAGGAAGAAGCAAAGGAAAATAAAAAACAGAAGATAACGAAAAGAAAGCAAGATAAAAAAAGAGATCAAGCAAAGGTGGCTTTAGATTTTAGCGACAGTAGTGATGCTGCTTCTGTTGAGCTCTGTGCTGACACTGATGATTCCTTGCACCTGAGTGACATGGAAGAGACTGTGAAAGAACCAACGGAGATAAAGCCTGGCGATTTTGTACTGGTTAGGTACGTCAGTAAGAAAAGTTCAAAGTATTATGCTGGTGAAGTCTTGGAGATTGAACTGGAAGGGTACAGTGTGAACTTCCTAAAACGGAAAGTCCCTACGTGGAAATTCGTATTTCCACAGCCAAAGGACGAAGCCTTTGTCACGACAGATGAGATCGAGTTACGCCTACCAAGACCGAATCTTAGTGGAGGCACAGAACGGGCTGTGAAAGCCCTGACTTTTGATATTGACCTTTCGCAGTTCCCCGTTGAATGAGTAATGTTACAAGTTTTTTATTATGTTTTTATTTTCATTGAAGTTGACTATAGGTTTGTAATAAATGAAATTTGATCAAGCAGTGCAATGTGTCCCAGAGTACCCTTAACCGTGTCCCAGAGTACCTTGGGGTCAGAGTACTCTGGGACAGAAGAGGAGGGTTCGGAAAATCATTGGTACCAAAAAGATAGATTAAGAAAATAATCTAGAAAAAATCTGGGAGAAAGCCCAAGCAATTCCACTTAAGTGAGTAGCAGAATCAGGCGATTTGGCCAAAGCGTTCTCCAGATATTGGACATACACTTGAAAATGTCCCAGGGTACCCACATCTCCCCTACAGTTTGTCTGGAAAGATTTAATGGTAACTTGAACAGAAGGGGAAGAGGTTGACACAAAACTGTAAGACATTCACGTAAGATACGTGTGTGAATGCCGTCTTGACCAGCAGATTTTTTCAGTTTCAGGGATGTAAGTTCCCTCAGAACTATTGTATCAGTAATCAGAATTGGTTCCATCTTATGTGATACATCATATAAAGGGGGTGTGTGATAGACAATACTGGAATTTGATGAAAAAAAGAGATGAGAATTGATGGTGGAAAATTTCAACTTTCAGCTCATGATCAGCAACTGATAGGATATTTTGCAGGATATCTGGGACTGTGCGTCTGCTGCTACATTTTTGAATGACATAACGCCAGAAAGATTTACGGTTATTTTTAACTTCGTCAGCCAGTTTTTGCTGAACAGTCTCTTCAATTTATAGAGATTTTGTACTTGTCTTCAAATAACTGAACGCATTGAAATCGTAAACAAAACTGATCAAGGATACAGAGCAGGGATTTCTCTTCAAGCATATAGGGATTTCTCTTATATGACTGCATATAATTTAATTGCAATTTTCTTGTGACAAACAGTGTCAAAAGCTTTAGAAAGGTCAAGCAGAATCATGTTAGTAGACACTGCCATATCAAGCAGCTTGGTGATGTGATCATATAAGTCAAGGAAATCTATGTCAACATACCTTCCTGAACGAAAGCCATGTTGTGAAATGTGCAAAACATTATTTGCTTCAAAATATTTAACAACTGCAGAGTTAATTATCCTTCCAAGAACCTTGGCAACTGCTGATGTCATCCTAATGGGTCAATAATTTTTAGCATTGTCCTTTCTCCCTTTTTTAAATATAAGAACGATCTGCAGTTTTCTAATATAAACGTAGTCTGGAAATATTCAATGATAACTTGGACAGCAGGGGAAAACGTTGACATAAAACTATACAACATTCATGTAGGATACGTATTTGAATGACATCTTGACCAGCAGATTTATTCAGTTTGAGGAATATTTACAACTTTTAGTTCCTAATACAACGTAGTACAAATAAGTTCCTTTACAACTTTTGTATTAGTAACCAGAATTGGTTCCATCTTGTATGATACATCATATAAAGGAAGTGTGGGATAAACAATACTGGGATATGATGAGAAAGCAAATGATAATTGTTGGTTGAAGGTTTCAACTTTCAGCTCAGTATCAGCTACTGATTGGATATTTTGCATGATATCTGAGACTTTGCGTCTGCTGCTACATATTTGAGTGACATAACGCCAGAAAAATTTAGGGTTATACTTGACATCCTGAGCCAATTTTTCCTCAAACATTCTCTTCAACTTCTTTATTTGGTTGGTTGTCTGATTGTGAAAAGATTTGAATACTGGATAATTTTCCATGGTCTTAGTTTTTCTATATTGATTCCATGCTTGGTTTTTTCTGTGGATTTGCTCGCTTACTTTGGTAGTTATAAAAGCTAAATTTTTGCCTGAAAAACTCTGGTGCAAGATTTGCCACATACACAATTTCCATTTTTACATTGGACCAACTCGCAACAATTTTGTCAGTAATGTGCTGTTTCCAGTTGCCATTGGCAGGTCTTTCAGAGACTAGTTTATATAGTTGACATATTTTTGTTCCTTAATACATGGTTGTTTACTACGCAGAAATAATTCCAAAATAATGACAACATGGTCACTATTACCAACAGGTTTGGTTATTATATTCTTAATAAGAAGGCCATGATTCCTGAGTATAACCAGATCAAGAGTGTTGGAAACTTGACCTTCCCTGGAACGAGTTGGTTCTGATGTTTTTTGACAAAGGGAATTATTAGAGAGGGCAGACAAATAGGAGAATCTCTAGTGCAATAACCCGATCCATTAATCCATTGGATTCCAGAAACGTTGAAGACCCCAGAAGGACAAGATCATAACTGGCTAAATTTGACATCACATGTGATTACATAACAGCCAAATTAGATTTAGAATCCACAATACTGGTAGCACTGGGGCTTCTATAAGCAACACCCACAACAATTGAGATTGTTCGATTGTTTATTTTTATCCAAACAGATTCAATTCCATCAATAATCAGAGAATTAAAATGGATGAGACTAACCAGTAGTCCATGTCTTATACATAAGCACACTGCTCTGTCAAAGTGGAAATTTCCAATGAGAAAAGAATCGGTAACCGTTGATTTTGACGTCATCAGGTGATAAGATTGACAAAATGTTTTTTTGGCGAAACTGCAGTAATTGCTGCAACACCCACTTCTCCCGTTATCATAAAAAAAGAAAAAGCTTATTAGGGAGGTTATCAACATTGGAGCTAAGTAACTTCACTGTCTGTGAGGTTGGAATATGAGATTATGCAGGACTAGTGTAAAGCCCTGTCTTCATTATGGCTTTTTCAGACTAAGTTTTTTCCAAGTCAAAACAGCTTTTTAATCATCAAAAACAGACTTCTGAAAAGAGTCTCTTCAAATGCCATTTTAGCCTTAAAAAGTACCGATGGAAACTGGGGCTGCCAGAAAAAGTAAAAAACACAGGCGACTTTGCCTGAAAAAAAAACATAATGAAGACGTAGCCTAAGCAGGAATCAAAGGACTGGTGAAATTGTTGGATACATCACTATGAAATGTCAAAAAAGAAACTGTAGGTGAGCAAGTTGTTGCAGAAGAAACAAAAGAAATATCAGCGTCAGACAGGGAAACATTAATATTATCACTACTGGATAGTTGAGAGACAAAATGTGGTGGTTCAAGTCCATAATGATTTAAACAATTTACTCGGGTAGAAGGAGGCATAAACATCAGCAGCACATTGGAGCAGTCAGGAGAATCGCCCCAACCGGCAAGTTGTTTTGAGTGATGGCACCCTTACAAATTATTAAATTCTCCTCTCTATTTGCTTTTCTAAGTTTCAACTCCTCAACTATAGCTCTGTGCTTTCTATGATCTTCCTTTGGAATATTACCATTGAAACCGATTGATGATTTTATTTCAAAGGATTTTTGTATTATTTGTCTTCTAAATTCAGTTGATGAAACAGAGAAAGGGAGAGGAGGGGGCGGCTACCAGAGAGTTGATGGCTATTAAAGAGTCTTTTTACTTTGACTGGGGGGATGCCAATGTCAACACTACAGTGTGTATCTGATAATTATACAAAACACCGCATCATCAGTCATGGTGAGGATGACGCTCTGAATGTGCTGATGACGCTCTGGTGAGGATGACGCTCTGAATGTGCTATCTGACAAAGATTAGTTGCAGTTAATTGGGCTGCAGAAAATTGAAACAATTGAGAGGACACTGTAGAAGCCACCAGGTCCTGAATTTTTATTTTATATAGAATTTTATATAGGTCCTGAATTGTAGTGAATTTTGAATGTGTCATACCATATTGGCAATGTCACCAACCTGAGTAGAAATGTCATTTTAAATATCAGTTATCAGTTGGGAAAGTGTTTGGGTCAACTGACTAGTGAGAGCCAATTCTGTCTTGCGATCCTTCCTGAAAGATTTCAAGGAATTTTCCATAACAGAAGCTAGCTGTGCTATCATAGCCTGATCTCTAAACAGGGGGTGGCAAGGGGAGCGTTGACTTTGCAGGCTGGACAGGACCATGAACAAGCAAGTGATTGTATGATCTTGCTTAATAATTTATATTTGCATGGAGACAGATCCACACAATCATCACAAATCCACTTCTCACAAATCTCACACTCTATTGCTGAGACCCCTCATCCAATTCTGTAGGACAGGCAGAACACCTATCATGGCCTTTGACTGGGCTTATGTGCTTGCGCTTTTCCTTGTTAGACATAATAAATTCAACTAAATTAGGCAAGTGAAACTAAACAAGTCCAGGGTAGGTGCTAGGCAAATCAAAATGTTTTTCACTAAATCTCTGTCACTATTTCAGAAACGTGGACTTAAGGCAAATGCCTCTTAAGAGTTAAGGCATGTGCTTGGCTCACTGCTTATATGCCATGAAACAAAAAAAAAGGTTTACAAATCAGAATATTGAATTGTAAATAGGTCTCACGATTTGCAAAACAGATTCTATATGGAAAGGAACATAAACAAACAGCAGAGCCATCTGATATATTAGCACACTATGTACATCCTCATATTCTTATCCTCCTGTAAATCCTCATATGTACATCCTCGTTGCGTATTTATCAGATTCATCAATTGCCTATGAAAGGCTAACAAAAGATAAAAAAAAACTACTGGAGCAAACTTGGGAAAGCAAACTCCAATTAGCTAAACCGCTGGAAAAATATTCTATCTAATGATATAACTTAATATGTATATAAAACACTTCGTCGCAACAACAAGAGCTAAGAGCTCATATGGCACTTGTGACGAGGCAAGAAGAGCTAAGAGCCAAGAGATCATATGGTATGAGCTCTAGCAAAATTCTATGAATCAATTGACTGATTTAAAAGGAAAATAAGAGGCTTAATGCCGGTCAGGATTTAAAATAAGAGCTCTGAGTCACGATGTCTTTCTAAATATCAAAATTCATTAAGATCCGATCACCTACTAGGATGTAATAAATAAATAATTTTTTCTAATTTTTCCTCTCCCTTTAGCCCCCCAGATGGTCGAATCTGGAAAAACGACTTTATCAAGTCAATTTGTGCAGCTCCCCGACACGCCTACCAATTTTCATCGTCCTAACACGTCCAGAAGCACCAAACTCGCCAAATCACTGAACTCCTCCCCCCAAATCCCCCATAGAGGGCGAATCCAGTACGATTCCGTCAATCACGTATCAAGGACATTTGCTTATTCTATCCATCAAGCTTCATCCTGATTCCTCCACTCCAAGTGTTTTCCAAGATTTGCCCCTCCAACTCCCCCAATGTCAAAAGAAATTTCATTAAGATCTGGTCACCCTTTCGTAAGTTACAAATACCTCAATTTTCAAAATTACCCCCCCCCCCTAACTCCACCAAAGAGAGCAGATCCGGTCCGATTATGTCAGTCACGTGTCTTAGACAGGTTTTTATTCTTCTCGTCCAGTTTCATCCCGATCTCACCGCTTTAAGTATTTTCTAAGATTTCCGGTTCCCCTCAACTGCCCCCCCCCCCGATTACGCTAGGTCCGGTTGAGATTTAAAATAAGAGATCTGAGTCACGAGATCCTTCTAAATATGAAGTTTCATTAAGATCCGATCACTCCTTCGTAAGTTAAAAGTACGTCATTTTTTCTTATTTTTCAGAATTAACCCCCCGCCCCAATCGAGCGGATCTGTTCCAATTATGTAAATCACCTATCTAAGACTTCTGCTTGTTTGTCCCACCAAGTTTCATCCCGATCCCTCCAATCTAAGCGTTTTCCATGATTTTAGGTTCCCCACCGCAAACTCTCCCGAATGTCACCAGATCCGGTCGGGATTTAAAATAAGAGCTCTGAGACACGATATCCTTCTAAATTTTGAATTTCATTTAGATCCGATAACCCGTTCGTAAGTTAAAAATACCTCATTTTTTCTAATTTTTCAGAATTAACCCCCCCCCCCCAACTACCCCAAAGAGAGCGAATCTGTTCCGGTTATGTCAATCATTTGTCTAGGACTTGTACTTATTTTTCCCACCAAGTTTCATCCCGATCCCTCCACTCTAAGTGTTTTCGAAGTTTTAGGTTTCCCCCTCCCAACTCCCCCCCCCCCAATGTCACCAGATCTGTTCGGGATTTAAAATAAGAGCTCTGAGAAACGATATTCTTCTAAATATCAAATTTCTTCGAGATCCGATCACCCGTTCGTAAGTTAAAATTACCTCATTTTTTCTAATTTTCAGAATTAACCCCCCCCCCCCAACTACCCCGAAGAGAGTGGATCCGTTCCGGTTATGTCAATCATGTATCTAGGACTTGTGCTTACTTTTCCCACCAAGTTTCATCCTGATCCCTCCGCTCTAAGTGTTTTCCAAGTTTTAGGTTTCCCCCTCCCAAGTCCCCCCAATGTCACCAGATCTGTTCGGGATTTAAAATAAAAGCTCTGAGACACGATATCCTTCTAAATATCAGATTTCATTGAGATCCGATCACCCGTTCGTAAGTTAAAAATACCTCATTTTTTATAATTTTTCAGGATTAACCCCCCCCCCCCCCGACTACCCCAAATAGAGCGGATCCGTTCCGGTTATGTCAATCATGTATCTAGGATTTGTGCTTATTTTTCCCACCAAGTTTCATCCCGATCCCTCCACTCTAAGTGTTTTCCAAGATTTTAGGTTTCCCCCTTCCAACTCCCCCCCCCAATGTCACCAGATCCGGTCGGGATTTAAAATAACAGCTCTGAGACACGATATTCTTCCAAACATCAAATTTCATTAAGATCTGATCAACCGTTCGTAAGTTAAAAATACTTCAATTTTTCAATTTTTCCGAATTAACGGGCCCCCCACTCCTCCCCCAGATGGTCAAATCGGGAAAACGACTATTTCTAATTTAATCTGGTCCGGTCCCTGATACGTCTGCCAAATTTCATCGTCCTAGCTTACCTGGAAGTGCCTAAAGTAGCAAAACCGGGACCGACAGAATTTGCGATTGCTATATGTCACTTGGTTAATACCAAGTGCCATAAAAAGAGTGATTTTGTATTATTAATTTACTTTTTGTGAATAATCACTTGTTCAAAATAAATCCAAGGTAACAAACGTTTCCTAACCCCTGGGTTCCAAATTTTTCAGGTTGATGAAATGTGATAAGTTTGAAATATTTTCTTGTACAAAGGCTCCTTGCCATGTGTAACTCTTTCTGCCCTGTTTATCTTGTATTTTTAGAAGTTTTTTTTAGTTTCACATTCTTGAGCTTGCGTAGATAAGGATTTAGCTAACGTACTTATTCATTTCTTTGTGGTAGATGTGTCCTGGCAAATTTTGTCAGCCATAGACAGTCACTGCCGGTATTTCTCTGGAATAATTAGTCCACAGTAACTAATTTGAAAAAGATATTCATTATATATATATTATGCAATAAAAAGTGCTGAGCTATCAAAATGTGTGTATTCTTCTGAAAAGGATCAAATAAGAACTATAGAAAGTAACTTCAATTGTCTAATTGTGTTTGACAATTTTATAGATCAGTTCATAAAATGTTTAACTTGGATGGAAGAAAAAAAATTGGTCCTTCTGCTTGTATTAATCCTTTGATAACATTCATTTTAATTCTGATTATTTTTCTTAGCAAGTCAAAGATGAATTTGCTGTAGGTACTCACAAAGGGGGGAACAATAGTTCTAGTCAGTTTGAAGATAATGGAGAACGATTCGATAATGGAAGTGAAAAAGTAAGCATTTGTTTTCCTTTATTACTTTATTATTTTTCAATTCACATGATTGATTATAGCTTCTTGTTTTGAAACAAGTGTTTTCCTTTTTGCTAATTGGCAGTTCTCTTTCTTTGTTTAGATATGCAATAAGAATAGTTACGGTATGTCCACGTTTATGTTCAGTTATATATTTATGTTCAATAAAGTAAATATCCTGTTGAAACCAGAGAATCCAAGAATAGGTGTTGTTCATTCCATTAAAGTGTGGGACTAAAACAAGGTCCAGTTAATCATTTTTATTTAATAAGCTGTTTTTGTTATCTTCTTTGAAAAAAAAACTATCTCATTCTAGCTACCAAAAATAAAAAATGGCGTTTTTTCCGAAAAAAGCTATTTAGTGAATAGTTATTTAGTTCTAGCTGCAAATAATAATGATTTTTAAATAAGCAATTTTCAGCTGGCTTTCCCAGTTGTTAAAGACCATAAAGTATGAACAATACCAATCGCCCTAATTGTTTTTGACTCAGTCGCTTCTAATCGCTTTTGACTTAGAAAAGCATTAAAACTTGCAATTTCCAATCGAATGAGTCCTTCCAAAGATTTCTACGACTTGTCACAAATAAAGTGGACTAGAAAAAACTACATGTGGCCATTTTCTCTTTATTTAGGCAACACTGTTATGATAACTAGACGAGAGTAGTGTAGGGGTCCAGCTATGGGGTTTACACCCTTATTTTGCCACTAAAGGTTGCCTATGCTACATACTCTAAGCCTGAGGCTTGTCCTACTTAAATGTAAGGTGAAACTACAGAGTGTACATCTATTTTGCACACTTCCATGAGAACTTCATTTCCATATAGCCATGAGCTCTAGCAACCAGCCATAGCAACTAGATCCAATATAAGGTTAGATTTTCAACGTAATTCATATTAGTAAGAAAGTAGACATCAGAGAGAACAGTTTGAATATACTCTTTCTTGTCAAGTTTTTATTTCACAATACATATTAGTGAAAAAATGCTACGGGGTTTACACCCTTATTTTGCCACTAAAGGTTGCCTATGCTACATACTCTAAGCCTGAGGCTTGTCCTACTTAAATGTCAGGTGAAACTACAGAGTGTACATCTATTTTGCACACTTCCATGAGAACTTCATTTCCATATAGCCATGAGCCCTAGCAACCAGACCTAGCAACTAGATCCAATATAAGGTTAGATTTTCAACGTAATTCATATTAGTAAGAAAGTAGACATCAGAGAGAATAGTTTGAATATACTCTTTCTAGTCAAGTTTTTATTTCACGATACATATTAGTGAAAAAATGAGTGGTTTGTTTGTACTCTTAGAATTTGATAGTGGAGCTGGTAACAGGAGCAGTGATACAAAGACAAGAGTACCAAACATAGCACTAGAAATTACATGAGGATCTCGGCTAAGCCGTGAATGGGATGATATGTATGCAAGATATTTGATATCATTTAGCAAATTCAAATTGGAGGAGCAGTTATGTTTTGCAGCAAAACTTGATATAATGCCTGTACAGAGACTTCAAGCTGCTTTAAATGCAATAATGAAATTTATTGAGGAAAACAAGTTGAATCAGTAAGTGAAAATGTGTGATATATTGTTGTAATTATTTAATAAAAATGTTTCCAAATAAAAAATGTTTTTCTTGTTGGATCTTTTTAGTAGTTTACCTTTCCTGTCTCTCTAGAAATATTCTCGAAATAGAAAAATCTTTGTTAGTATGCAGGCAGCTGTGAGTGTTAGGATCTAAAAAATGGATGGATTTGAGAAAGAAAAATCATGCAGAATCTTGTGATTTTCGAAAAATGTTTGATGCTAGATGATGATTTTCTAGAGTTATTTCTTCAAAGGAAAATATTTTCTCAAAAAAATGCGTAACGATATAAAGAGAAATGATTCTCCGTCTTAGCACTATTGTATGAAACTTTTACGTCGTGGCCCAAACACATTTCTCAATTTATTGACAAATTCATTGAAAATAAATAAAATGTTATTTGGATTGGCTTTTGCACACTACCTTAAAAATTCAATGAGGATTTAAGACTCTACCCAAATGATTTTCATCAGAACAATAATTTAGAAGATGCTGTTCAAAAAGATTCAGTTGAATTGTGATGTCACTCGATTGCTCCTCCCTTTCTCTGTATAACTAAAAAAGAACACTCTTTGTCGATAGTAAGTCAGTTTCATTTTGGCGGTGTGAGAGTCAACACTGGATAAATGTTATATAAATTTCCACTATCCATGCATACTCTGGGTACCTGGTCATCATGTGGGAATTGTACAATTGCTGATGAGTATGATGAAAAGATGAAAAGATTTAAAGATAAAGTGATTGATGGATGGGAATCGTTGTGTGGTAAATATGCCATTTCTGTCCAGGGAAAGAAAACTTCGTTTTGATCTAACAATTTTCTTCCTTGGTTTTTTCTTTTTCTTTGAAAAAGAAAAAGAAAATTATCTTTTTATGACCCGAATAGAGATGGCTGAGTGATGCAGTGTTTCTCGATCTTTTAAACCTTTTCCATTTTGCTGAGATTTCTATTGCTTGCCAAGGAATCGCGCACTGGACCTGATATTTTCCGAAACACTTTTTTAAACTCCATGACAGAGCCACAATCGTGTAGTTTAGAGGATGCAAAATTCATGGCAGCCAGTACAGTATTTTTTTTAGCCAAGGGTAGTTCAGAGCGAAATAGCTTAGGAAACCAACTACCAAGACAAGACTCCATCTTTGATGAAATGTCCTTTGTAATAGTCCATTCCATGACCCATTTGTCTTGGATCATGAGTAGCAACATAGCAATCAATATCAGGAAAAACGAATGCAATTTTTCTATTATACATCTTGCTATTGAACGGGTCGAGAACGACATATAATCACGGCCAAACATTTTGTTTTTACTAAAGGATCACCTAATTCACTTTTTAATGTTAACTGACAGAATTCCAAATAGGAATTGTTTACAGGGATATAATGAAGCTGCTTTATATTGCAATGATGAATGTGATCTTGACTAGTTTTTGGTTTCAGAACATGTTAGAGGAGAATGTTGCAATTGCCAACTCTCGGTGTTTCAAAGGATGAGGCGTAAAGAAATATACAACTGTCCGAGGATATGCCAGCTAGATAGTCAGCGAAAATGACACGATCCATGCCACTAGTGGTTCTAGCACTTCTATCATTGATTATATTCAGTTTTAAACAAAGAACATCTTTCACATTATCATCGAGAATAACTTTTTCATTGTCAATGGATAAACTAATGTAGATCTTGCCCTATCCCATTGAATAGTTGAATTGAAAGCGGAGATTCTTTTACTGATAACAAGACGCAAACAAATTCATGCTATAAAATTCCTTGTATGGTAATGTGGCGAAGGGATATTCACCAAAGTTCATTGTTTTTATCCAATGCTCGCGAAGGAGTGACCAATCATGTGGTCTAACTTTTATTTCATGTGCCGATCTTTCCTCAGGGTGTCGTTTGTATTTCTGAGAATATAATCGACAAGAGCAACTTCATACTCACCATCAAATTTGTTGTTGGGAGAGAGTTTTGTCCTAAAATCACTTATATAGAGTGAATCAGAGACAGAGAACATGAATGGGTGTATTGTGACGCATTTGAATCTCGTAGAGTTTGAAGATCTGCTTGGATTAAATGCAGTAGGAAAAAGGCCTTTGTTTTTTTGATAATGGTTACCACGAACTCTATGATTTCGATGTTGAGTGTAACTTTTGTTCATTTTGTAGATACTCTCTCGCTTATTCTCTTTTAATCCAGTGACTTTAGAAAGTGTGGTGGGGAACTTAGAATTCCCACTTCACCAATATTTTCATAAACACGTTTAAAAACTTCGACCATTTTGAAGCCAAACTTGTAATGTAATGTCCGCTATCCTTTTGCATACTAGCGGGAGGTGGTGTTGAGTTGATATCAATACGTCTTCACTTTTGTCTCGCCGCCACCACTGGTGTTTTCAAATCATTTTTTCTACTACTACTACTACTACTAGCATTAACGTTAGGTGTGCTAGTATTTTTCAAGATTGACTTAAGATTTTCTTCTTTTAATGTTAGACTGCTATGTTCCATTAATTTTTCTAGAATTTGCTTATTGGTAGTAAGACTTTTCGGGAAGTTTAATGTATTTAAAGATTTTTATAGATGATTGTCAAATGATAAAAGTCTTTCACGATTTGTAATCATATCATATGATTATAATCATATGATATACCCCCTGAATATAATTACCCCCTGATATATATACCCCCATATATATACCCCCTGAATTATAATTCATTTCCTTTTACTGTCAACTTGAATGTGTTCACTTTCCATAATGTATGTTAAAACTCTTTTACTTTGTTCGTGGTCTGAGTGTGGCAGTATGTCTCCAACACTTGACAATTCGAATTTCCCCCCTTTGATTGTGTTGTTCTTCCAGAATCTTGAAAAGGTGCATTCGTTTTATCAACAACACTTACATTGACTGGTCTCAGGTAATAGGGTATATGTTTGTCCACTCGCCGAAGTGCATCTTGAAGCAAAAGTAGTTTTTAATCATCGGGAATATTCTTATTATTAATGAATTTACTGATATTGTCCTCGAAGTGTTCCATTGGTGAAAGGGCGAGTCATATTGTCGTCCATTTGCAGGGTTTAGCCTTTTTTCTATAGAAAACTGTTTACAAGTCGTGCATTCATTGGCAGTAGAAGCGTAAAAAAGCTATCACCCGCTATGAAGGGACGTTATCTTTTGAAATCTTTTCTTTCTTTTTAGAAACAAGGGACCAGGAAATAGAACAATGTTACTTTGTCTGTGGCTTAACTATTTCTGGCAATTGAACATTGCCCTTGGTTAGATTTATACAGAGTTCAGATATGAGATTAGTGAATTCTTTGTCAATACCATGTTTGAGTATGGCTCACCAATGTGCCAGTTTTGAACTGCTTAAAACGGAAAATAAATGTCTATTTTCATGTAGTTTCTTCAGGGTCAGGGTGGCAACTAATGACCTTTTTACAGTTCACTGGAAGATATACGGTAATTTAAGTGTCAAAAATATCTGTTACTATACGAAAATCTTCGGGTGTATTCTTATTGAGATCCAATTTGGTTTATTTTTGGCCTGACTGCATGCTGAAAGTAGAAGTTTTGGAGCAGCGGAATATGTTTGTTTATTGAGAGTTATTAGAGAATTTGAATCAAGAACAACCCTGTAAATGATGTAGCATGTTCAACTCAAAGCAAGTGTTCTCATGCATTTGCTCTGATGAAAGAGATTGTGTAGAACCAGGGGTATAGAAATCTGTTCATGATGCGTGTGGCCAGTAAACAATTATAGCATTTCCTGAGACCATTGTTCAACGGATTCAACTAAATCATCAATAATGAACCAAGAGTTTGGTTGAATAATGTTGAATACGTCAAGTTCCAGTATGAATTTTGTGCCTGCTACAATAGCCTTTATTTTATTATATACTCTTGCCAAACACTGTAGCGATAGTAGATTTTTATTGGGTTTTGCAAAAACATTTTATTACGGTTTTTAATTATTTTTATTAAAAGTGTTGTTTTGCCCGACATTTATGGACCACAAAGAACGATCTGAACGGTGTTTTAAATTGATACATATTTTCAACAGCTGGACGACAACTAACTGTAAACTGTGGTTGTCCAAAGAACAAATAATTTTCCTACGAGTCTTATTGCGATGTTCAAGAACAACAACAACAACAAATTTTGAATAAAATTTATTCTCTTTTATATTTTACGATAATTACACAATATTTTTTTTAATCAACACAATAATATCACAGTTTAAAAGAACACTTTTTTTTTATTAACAACATTTTTAATAAATACAGAAATATTGCAAATACACTTAGAAAAGACCCCCCCCCCCCACTGGAAGGTCGCGGTGGTCGCTTTCGGCAGTCAAATAGTTCGTGCTAAGGAACAATAAGTAAGGCGAAATCCAGTTTTTTTTTATGACATCATGTTCACGAAGCTGTTCCTTTCGTACAAATCTATTTTGTTTATTAAATAAATTGTTATGGCTCTTTTTATTATTATTATGTATTTCTTATCTTTAAAGCTAACAGGCATTTTCTAACCTTTGTGGAAGTGTATTGGGCTCTTCAGTTTATTTAAACTTTGCAGTTCGTTATATTTTCTTTTAGTGACCTTAACGTTTTAGAATTTCCCGTATGCTGGATATCTTAGTTTTTTTTTCACCGAAGGGAAGGAGATAAAAAGCTACAAAAGTTTGCACATTTGAGTATTGCATGGTATTATGATGAGATTTGCCCTATCCAATTTCTGTGTATAAATGAATAAGTGCATCTAATGTAATTTAAATATCATGTTTGATAAAGCCGCTTCTGGGGTGGAAGGAAACATATTTGTTCTGTTATGGGTGTATTTGTCCCTTATTTCTCTACGTTATAATGTGGCATTTGTGGGGACGTGATTTTTTATAATTTTTATGGCACTTGGTCTTAACCAATTGACATATAGCAATCGCAAATTCTGTCGGTCTTTCTGTCGGTCCCGGTTTTGCTACTTAAGGCACTTCCAGGTAAGCTAGGACGATGAAATTTGGTAGGCGTATTAGGGACCGGACCAGATTAATTTA
Organism: Artemia franciscana; assembly: GCF_032884065.1. Classification (NCBI taxonomy): domain Eukaryota; kingdom Metazoa; phylum Arthropoda; class Branchiopoda; order Anostraca; family Artemiidae; genus Artemia; species Artemia franciscana. The sequence continues at coordinate 2,881,674 of NW_027062649.1, forward strand.
GAAATAGTCGTTTTCCCGATTTGACCATCTCGGGGGATTGGGGGGCCGTTAATCCGGAAAAAATAGAAAAAATGAAGTATTTTTAACTTACGAACGGTTGATCAGATCTAATGAAATTTGATGTTTGGAAGGATATCATGTCTCAGAGCTGTTATTTTAAATTCCGACCGGATCTGGTGGCAGTTGGGAGGGGGAAACCTAAAATCTTAGAAAACGCTTAGAGTGGAGGGATCGGGATGAAACTTGGTGGGAAAAATAAGCACAAATATACTAGATACATGATTGACATAACCGGAACGGATCCACTCTCTTTGGGGTAGCTTTTTTTTGGGGGGGGGGGGGCTAATTCTGAACAATTAGAAAAAATGAGGTATTTTTAACTTACGGACTGGTGATCGGATCTCAATGAAATTTGATATTTAGAAGGATATCGTGTCTCAAAGCTCTTATTTTAAATCCCGACTGTATGTGGTGACATTGGGGGGAGTTTGGGGTGGGGAACATAAAATCATGGAAAACGCTTAGATTGGAGGGATCGGGATGAAACTTGGTGGGAAAAATAAGCAGAAGTCTTAGATACGTGATTTACATAATTGGAACGGATCCCCTCTATTGGGGGGGGAGTTGATTCTGAAAAATTAGAAAAAAGATGTATTTTTTAACTTACGAAGGAGTGATAGGATCTTCATGAAACTTCATATTTAGAAGGACCTCGTAACTTGGATCTCTTATTTTAAATCTCAACCGGATCTAGCGCCATTGGGGGGGGGGGCGGAAATCTTAGAACATACTTAAAGCAGAGAGATCAGGATGAAACTGGATGGGAAGAATAAAAACCTGTTTAAGATATGTTACTGACATGACCGGACCGGATCTGCTCTCTTTGGTGGAGTTGGGGGGGGGTAATTTGGAAAAATGGGGTATTTGTAACTTACGAAAGGGTGGGCAGATCTTAATGAAGTTTGATTTTTAGAAGGATCTTGTGCTTTAAAGCTCTAATTTTTACTTCCGACCAGATCCTGTGACATTGGGGGGAGTAGGAGGGGAAACCGGAATTCTTGGAAAACGTGAAAATTGGGGTATTTTTATCTTACGAATAGGTGATCGGATCTTAATGAAATTTGATATTTAGAAGGAATTCATGTCTCAGAGCTCTTACTTCAAATCCCGACCAGATCTTTTGAGATTGGGAGGAGTGGGAGGGGGAAGTCTTGGAAAACACTTGGAGTGGAGGAATCGGGATGAAGCTTGGTGGATAGAATAAGTAAATGTCCTTCATACGTGATTGACGTACCGTACCGGATTCGCTCTCTCTGGGGGAGTTGGGGGGAGGGGTTCATTGGTTTGGCGAGTTTGGAGCTTCTAGACGTGCTAGGACGATGGAAATTGGTAGGCGTTTTAGGGAGCTGCACAAATTGACTTGATAAAGTCGTTTTCCAGATTCGACCATCTAGGGGGCTAAAGGGAGAGGAAAAATTAGAAAAAAAATAGGTATTTATAACGTTCGAGTGGGTGATCGGATCTTAATGAATTTTGATATTTAGAAGGACATCGTGACTCAGAGCTCTTATTTTAAATCCTGGCCGGCATTAAGCCTCTGATTTTCCTTTTAAATCAATCTTTTGATTCTTAGAATTTTGTTAGAGCTCATACCATACGAGCTCTTGGCTCTTAGCTCTTCTTGCCTCGTCACAGGTGCCATATGAGCTCTTAGCTCTTGTTCTTTAATAAAAGCAATTAAGTTTACATTAATAGTAATAGGATTGATATGGCTAAAATATGTGTGGCTACATCTTTGTCCTTTATGTCTATCCCAGCCTTAGAGATTTTTCCATATATCCGTGTGTAATTTATCTTTTTTTTAAGCTCATTGGGAGTTGGATTTCTTGAAAGATTTTTCCATATATCCCTGGGTAATTTACCTTTTTTTAAGCTCATTGGGGGTCGGATTTCCGAAAGGACAGATTTTTCTATATATCAGTGTGTAATTTATCTTTTTTTAAGCTCATTGGGAGTCGGATTTCTGAAAGGACAGAGAGAATGCCAAACGCAAGCTTAAAATTTTCAGGTTAGTCTTTTATTGTTTAATTAAAGAATGCAGGAAAGCAATATGCCTTTGTTTTTCTTCCTTTTTGTTTCTTTATTTCTTCCTTTTTGTTTCTTTATTTTTTTTATAATATAAGGAATATGAGTAACGACTTGCTTAAATCCAATGAATTCTTTTATTTATTAAATAAAAAACAAGTTTCTTTAACTGCAAGTAAGGAGCGACATTAAAACTTAAGACGAAGAGAAATTATTCCGTATATGAAAGGGGGTTGTCCCCTCCTCAACGCCTCGCTCTTTACGCTAAAGTTTGACTCTGTCACAACTCTACTTTTTAAAACAATTAAAAAACTTTAGCGTAAAGAGCGAGGCGCTGAGGAGGGGAAAGTCATTCAGAAAGTCATTCTATGACTTTTAGGGGGTGTTTTCCTCTGTTTTCTTAAATGAGGCAAATTTTCTCAAGCTAGTAACTTTTGATGGGTAAGATTAAACTTGATGAAACTTGTATATTTAAAATTAGCATTAAAGTTCGGTTCTTTTGATGTAACTATTTGTATCAAAATTCCGGTTTTTAGAGTTTTGGTTACTATTGAGCCGGGTCGCTCCTTACTGCAGTTCGATACCACGAACTGTTTGACCCTTGTCTTTTAATTAAACATATTTGCTTAAAATAATCTTTTGCTTAAATCGTTTCTCATTCGTTATCCGAAGGATTACTCAAGGGTGTCAAAGGAATCAATGTAGCAAATAAACATGTTGCACATTTTCGTTTTTAATATTATGCGGCCTAAGAGTCTTAAGTTAAGCGTTGTGATTTATAATTCATGTTAGTTAATAACCACAATAGTATTATGCATTATGCCGCCTAAGAGGGATATTTTCATTTTTATTGAAGAAATATGATAATTTAATGTCGCTTTTATCAAATATCGACACGTCTAATGCAAAATACTGCTTTTAATTCAACTGTGAAGATCCACACCACCTTCCAGTATTTTGGTTATTTTTTATTTTATCTAGATATTTATCAAGATATAGCTCTAGTTAGAGGCTAGCAATATATAGCTATAAATATCCTCCAACTAAGGGCTAGGGCCAGTCCTTCCTGTTCTTTGAGATGGCGTGAGCACAGACCAATGCATAATTTTTAAATCAATCATTATCAAGATGAATACCCTTGGACGGGAATTCTTTGGAATATTTACTTTATTATATATTTTTTTTTTAATTTGATTTCTCCATCACTGAGGAGAGCAATTTGTCCGACAGTTTGTCATAAACAGATCTATTATAATGCAAATCATTATACTACAATAGCAAAAGTGTAAATACCTCGATGGTAAATCATATTTTTTTATGTGTCTTTTCAGGTTAATAAGGCTCAGCCATTTTGCCAAATAAAGGTCTAAAGTAATATTTTTTTTGTAAATTAAACCGTGGACTCTTTCACAAATTTCGTTTCTACTGTGCTGCGATATCGTTAGATGAGAAGAATGTTTGGAATAATGGTTCTGAATTTTTAGGTTAGTCCAAAAGATAGTCTAAACAAAAAATTACCAAAGAAAAATTAAGAGCCATATGAGATTTATGACGGGTGGAAATAATGTCTGATAATAAAAAAAACTTGAAACGAACATAAATTATTATTAATTAATAAATGGAGCCCGGAATGACCAAAGATAAGTAAACATTTCCACAAAACCCGAAGATAACAGATGTTGCTATGATGGAAATACAAATCCTATAACGAACAAGAATTATGTGGAATAACCAGGAAAGCTGATGTACTAACAGACAAGAACCAATCTGAGAATGATCTGCCATAATTACGTCACAATCAAGGGCTTTCCTCTCTTTCTTTTTCGTAGTACATGAAACTTAAGCCACATTGTTCTCCTCTTAAAGCTTTACCTGGAGCAGCTCTAGTCAGAAAAGTACTATGAAATTTTCTTCTTCAAAAACCAAGCTAATGCCTCTATAATTACAACACTCACTCTGATCGCCCACCTTATAGACGGGTTTAAGTAGTGTTTTCCTAAAATCGCTAGGTACTATCTCTTTTTCAAAAAATCCTTGACATTCAGATTTCAAGCCATCCTGGGCAACTGACAGTGAGTAAAGGATCGCCACAAACGTCAAAGTACAAACCAAAATTCGAAAAATCTTTAAGCGCCATTACAAATCAAACTTTTGAAATTGAAATTTATTTATTATATGGTTCAAAAGGTCAAGATTTAGATTTTTTCCAATTGTCAGAACATTTTTAGTTTTAATTAAAACAATCAGGAGTTATTACACTAAACATATCTGTGAAGGCCGACAGATCTGAAGGTAATAATTTCGGCAAAAATGTGCCGTCAACTTTTGCTCGAATTGCAAGATTACCCATGAACTGATATATGAAGCCACTAGTATCAGAAATGTTTCCCCTGAACGGAACGCTGGGAATTTCTGTATTTTCCCCCTGAACGGATATATTTTTTGGGTTCTATTGTCTCTATTTTTTTTTTACAGTTATGAAGCATAAAGGTGTCAAACATATTGGCTTTTGGTATTCGAAATTAAGTTAAAAATATTGAATGAAAATTTGTATTTAATTTTCTTATCTTAGTTTTAATATTTGATTTTGAACAAACTACTTTGATATTGCGTTACTTTTTATGAACACTGAAAGGCCGAGAAAATAGAGTTATCTCTAACCTCTTTTTGGGTCTTAAACTGAAATTATATTGGGCTGTACTGAAAAATTAGAATGGTTGGTAAATAAACCTAACTTATTTTATTTCTTCCATTATAGAAGGCTGTTGACGTGCCTCTCTCATATAGGATTATTTCTTTTTTATCAAGTTGAAACAAATCAACTGAATTTTAATGTAGTCATACTTAAGGTAACACGACTGTAACATTTTTTAATGTCTGAATATCTTTTTGATTTTTTTTTATTATTAAGCTTTCTTTTTTCATTTTTGAAGCTCCAGGAACTAATATTTGTGTTCTTTATAATTTGTATGAATTGAGGTTTTTTCTTGAACGTTTTAGTGTTAATTTTTTTTTTTTTTATTTAGAAGCTGAAGAAACAACCCCAAGTTTTATTGAAGATATTTTTGGAAGGAAATATCCCATTTTATCACCAAAACATGAAGACTTTCCTTTGTTGGTTTCTCCTGGCGTTTCTGGACAGTTAAATGGCAATGTCAAGCGTTTTGAACTTGAATCAAATATTAGCGAGAATGGAAGTGAGTTCCGTAACATTTACTATCTTTTTTCTTATTATTCAAAACAGAACCCATCTGACTTCCCTCAAAAACACAATCGAAAGTGGTAAAGATTTCTTACATCCACTATAGTTTTATATTTCCATAGAGAAATGAATGATTAGGGCACCTAAGGGCATCAAAATGAAATTTTTTTTTTTTTCTTCACTCCACCTTAGGTCTATTCATTAGGTCTTGTTATTAAACTGTTAGGGTCATTTGATCATGTAAATTCTCTCCTTAATTGCCACACTGAAGCGTGAGGTGAAATAAAAAAAAAATCCCGTTTACACAGACAGCAGAAATAAAACCCTTGTACTGCCCATTTTACGAACATCAATAGAGTCAAGTTTTTCAAAAATTAATCCGGCTCTACAACCCTTTTCTTTGAACAGAAAAAAACAGCAAGAATATGTTTAAATTATGTAAGAAGAGTGATGTCTTTCAAATCAGATGAAATTCCATATTTTATTATAATGTCAAAAGTCAAGTATAGGGGTGAACGCAAAAAAGTATGGCTTAATTGGCCTAAGGTTTTCTTCTGCAGTTAAGTCAATTGTGTCCGTTTGTCCCACCTGTGAATATAGATAGATATATCTATATATATAAAAATAAGTTGTCTTTGTGTGTGTGTCTGTCGAGTGACCTCATGTTTGTGTGTCGACTGACGTCATGTTTTTGACTGACGAAATTACAGACCGGGACATCGGGACACAAATGACGACAGGGACACCGGCACATAGGGAATATAAATGACGACCGGGACACTCAAAGAGAAAGCGACCGGGACACAAGGAATGTTCGATTAGCAATCACCATCAACAAAGCTCAAGGGCAGTCATTAGAATCATGAGGTATAACTAAAAAGGTAAAAAACTAAAAACTAAAAAAAAGACCAATTCAAAAACGAATGTATATACAGAACGGGACACCGGGACACAAATGACGACCGGGACACCGGGACACAAGGAATATAAATGACGCCCGGGACACTCAAAGAGAAATGACAGACTGGGACACCGGGACACAAATGACGACCGGGACACAGGGAATATAAATGACGACCGGGACACAGGGATACAACTACAACGGGGATGCGGGGGGCACAGGGGGATATATAAATGACGACGGCGACACAGGGAATGGTCGATTAGCAATCACCATCAACAAAGCTCAAGGGCAATCATGAGGTATAGATCTGAATACAGATTGTTTTCCCATGGACCATTATATGTTGCATGTTCAAGAGTCGGTAAACCTGACAATCTATTTATATGCACAGACAATGGGACAGCAAAGACTGTTGTATATTCACAAGTTTTACGTAGTTAAAAACATATATATACATATATCACAACTACAATGGCGCGTAACTAATATGGCGTGTAACGACTTGCGCGTGCGGGGGGGCTTGGGGGAGCGCGAAGCGCCCCCACCAACTAGGTGTTGGGGTATATATATATATATATATATATATATATATATATATATATATATATATATATATATACATATATATATATATATATATATATATATATATATATATATATATATATATATATATATATATATATATGCGAATATGAAACATTCTTCGCTGTCCCATTATCTGTGCATATAAATAGATTGTCAGGTTTACCGACTCTTGAACATGCAACATATAAATGTCCATGGGAAAAACAATCCGTATTCAGATCTGTACCGCATTTTTCTAATGATTGCCCTTGAGCTTTGTTGATGGTGATTGCTAATTGAACATTCCCTGTGCCCCCTGGCGTCCCCGTTGTAGTTGTCCCTGTGTCCCGGTCGTCATTTATATTCCCTGTGTCCCGGTCGTCATCTGTGTCCCGGTGTCCCGGTCGTCATCTGTGTCCCGGTCTGTAATTGTGTTGCGGAGCAACACTGCTGCTTTCGTAGTTTTTTTTTTTTTTTTTTTTCACCGTGATCAGCGACCTGTAGCTCCGAAGTGGTAAGAGTTAAAAATTTGAGATTTTTCAGAGGGAAAGGAAACGTGAAACAGAGTAAAAAAGTTCCAGAGAAGTTTTTAAAATTTCTAACAGTTTTCCATTAAAAAAAAAAATAAAACCGTTTTTTCTTAGAAACTCTGTGTTCGATGTTTGGCGTCAAGTTAAGACGACCCTAGTTTCTGAAATAAACTTGTTAGAAATACAGTTATGCTGAACTCATGAAGAACTTTCATTTGTCTCTTCGAGAACCTAACAACTACCTAACAACTCCTAACACTGGAGCTTACAATAGTTTCTCCGAAATAAAATTCCTTCTGTGGGTTTTTCTATTTGGAAGTTTTGTCATGCCCTCGGGGCAATTTAAATTTTTTGGTGAATTTGGTTTGTTTTATATTTTCCTAGCTTAGACCATCAAAAGTTAAGCAGAAAACTATAAGACGTTATTTCCGTATCTCTTTCAGATTTCCCGGAAATAATTCCCGAAATGTGCGTCTCGAAACATAATGCTTCGAATTGGTGTCAAGTTAAGACGGCCCTAGTTTCTGAAGTAAACGTTTTAGAGATAAAATAATTATGAACTCATATAGAACTTTTATTGATGTTTTCGAGAACTGAAGCATGAAATTCCGTAGCTCTTACAGATTTCCCGGAAATAATTCCGGAAAAGTGAATCTTGTTCCGATTTTTTGACATTTTCTTAAATTTTCGATTTTGATGTCTATTTTATTTTTATCGAGTAGTGCTATCGCTCGAAATAAAACCATATCAAAGATGCTTCAAGATAACAATCGAAGCCGCATTAGAAAAATGTCCTCTGAAGGACATAATGGAGACTATTGCTCCGTAACTGTGTCCCGTTGGGCACAGTTGCACGTGTTGCTACGCAACTGTGCCCTAAGGAACAGGGCACAGTTGCTGTAACACTTCTCGTTGCACAGGCAACGGAGGTCTAGTTTCTCTTTGAGTGTCCTGGCTCATCATTTATTTCTGTTTTTTTTTCTTTTTTTTTCTTTTTAGGTTTTTTCTTTATTTAGTTTTTTCTTTTTTAGTTTTTTTCTTTTCTTTTAAATTTTTAGCTTTTTTTATTCATTTTTTTACTCACCGATTGAGTAAATGAAATATTAATATTCCTTGAATTGCGAAGATGGTGCGTAGACCTATCAGTGATGGAAGAAAGAGTAGTTTGAAGGGATGTCTTTCAAATGTCTTTCCCTCCTCAACGTTCTGCTCTTTACGCTAAATTTTTTTATTGTTTTAAAAAGTATAACTGTGACGAAGAGTCGAACTTTAGCGTAAAGAGTGGGACGTTGAGGAGGGGACAGCCGCTTTCATATACAGAATAATATCTGTTCCTTTTAAGTTTTAATGTCGCTCCTAACTTTCAATTGATAAAACTTTTTTATTATTATTTAATTATTAATTAAAGTCGCTGACGTATTAGTTAAACGTGTCGGAATACAGGTTGTTGGTAGAGCACCAGCAGCGAACTTATTTGGATGAAAATCCACCTTGTAGAGAACGCCATATCAATTAGATTTAAGTTAAAATCTCCCACTATTACAACTTCATTTGTAGAAAAGAAGAGACGGATCCACTCGGATATCTATAAACCCTACCCAATATCAAAGCCTTATTTTGTAATTTGATTTCAATAAACCAGGATTCAAAAACCCATTCATCATTTCTTGACAGATCGCTTCGAACAGAATAACGAAAAACATCAGACATATACATTGCTAGACCAACCTTTGCCATTCTTCTGTGATAGAAACCATCCTTAGTTTTTTGGCTGTTCAGGGACATGTATATTTTTTTCCAGTTCCTATTTGGAGACAAGACGTTGGGGCTATATTCTTTCAAATTTTAAATCAGTAAGCCTATGTATGCTGTTTTTTTCTCAGTTCACTGCTAATTAATGGCGGTTTCTATCTTGCAAAAATAACCGGGGAAGCCAAATATCTAGTTATTCATGTTGATATGTCTTTTCGCACACTTTCTGTCGTTTTTTACATCAATACACCTGCATTGATTTTGAAACATCGACTTAGCATTGGATAATGACTGTAATTTTATGTTTTCTTCTTAGTTCTAGTTAAAAAAAATCTGGTGAATTCAAGATGATTCAAACTATTATCAATAATGTGACTGGCTATGGCACTTGGTATTTACCAAGTGACATATAGGGATCGCAATTTCTGTTGGTCTGTCGTTCCCGGTTTTGCTAGTTTGGGCACTTCCAGATAAGGTAGGACGATGAAATTTGGCAGGTGTTTCAGGAACCAGACCAGATTAAATTAGAAATAGTGGTTTCCCCGACTCTACCATCTGAGGGGGAGTGGGAGGGGGCGGTTAATTCGGAAAATTAGAACTTACGAAAAAGTGATTTGAACTTAACAAAATTTCATATTTAGAAGGAACCCGCATGACAGAGCTCTCATTTTAAATCCTGACCGGATCCGGTAACATTGGGGGAGTTGGAGGAAGAAACCAGAAATCTTGAAAAACGCTTAGAGTGGAGAGATCGTGATGATACTTGGTGGGAAGAATAAGCAATAGACCTAGATACGTAATTGAAATAACCAGACCAGATCCGCTTTCTTTGGGGGGGTTGGGGGGCTATATTCGGAAAAACTTGAAAAAATGAGGTAATTTTAACTTACGAACAGGTCATCAGATCTTAATGAAATTTGATATTTAGAAGGACCTCGTGCCTCAGACCTCTTATCTTAAATTCTGAATGTATCCGGTGACATTTGGGGGAGTTGGAGGGGGAAATCGGAAATCTTGGAAAACGCTTTTAGTGTAGAGATCGGGATGAAACTTGGTGGTAGGAATAAGCACATGTCCTTGATACGTTATTGACATAACCTGACCGGATCCACTCTCTTTGGGGGATTTTTTGGGGGGGGGGTGGAATTCGATAGTTTGGGCACTTTCAGATAACCTAGGACGATGAAATTTTGCAGGCGTATCAGGGACCAGACTAGATTAAATTAGAAGTGGTCTAGTTTGTTTACTTTTATTTCTAAATCCCTTTCAACTTGCCCTAAAAGCTGTTTTGAAGGTATCGTGGATATTTTTTTTAAAACAATTTTGGATGCACATAGTATATTTTGGTTTAGTTCTTCATACCCAGCATTGTGCCTGCAGGTTTCAATGTAATACCCTGAGCTCTGCCTTGGATGTTCCTAAATGTCTTTTCGGTAATCTGGATGTGCCACGTGCCTTTTGACTTATTTTTACATCCCCTCAACTTTCCCGTAAAGATTTAGTCTAATGCTTTATTCTGTTACGGGAATACTGTATGTATGCCATTTTAACAACCTGAATGGATAGACTATTTTCATTTCTTTTTGTTACAGTAGCAGTGATAGCTGTGAAAGCCCTGAATTTCACATCAGTAGCGTAAGCCATCTGCGAGAGTAATTTCTGCATGTTTATAGTTCCTTTTTATTTAGTTTGACGCGCCCAGAAATTTTTAAATTAATATTCTTAGCTGTTCCTGAGATGTCACAGATGCTCATTTTTACAACATTTAATGTGCATTGTCTCTTTTGATTTAGTTTATTATGCCTTACAACATGTCCTGAAAGTTCCTGTCTTTGTTTCAGTTTAATACCACATGTTTTAGCTGAAGCATTGCATACTTATAGCCCTTGGCCCAAAGGCCCTGGCGTTCAATCATTTTGAGAATTGGCTATTAAATTTTTACTCGGATGTATTTCTGGGGGAAAGCAGCCAATGGGGGCGTGGGAAGGGTGGTTGGTTGTCCTATGGTTGTTAACGCATAAAAATGACACTTGATATATATTTTTATTCGAAGGGGCAAGTTTCAACGATAATTTCTTCCAAAAGAAATGGTCTAGAGGAAAAGCATATAATAACAATGCTTTGACTCTGTGAAGCACCCAACGCTACTGTGCTGTTTATTAATATCCATATAATAACATAGCATAACATAATAATAACATAGCATAACAATAACATAGCATATATTAACAATGCTTTGACTCTGTGAAGCACCCAACGCTACTGTGCTGTTTATTAATATCCATATAATAACATAGCATAACATAATAATAACATGGCATAACAATAACATAGCATATAATAACAATGCTTTGACTCTGTGAAGCACCCAACGCTACTGTGCTGCTTATTAATATCCATATAATAACATAGCATAACAATAACAATAACATAGCATATAATAACAATGCTTTGACTCTGTGAAGCACCCAACGCTACTGTGCTGTTTATTAATATCCATATAATAACATAGCATAACATTATAATAACATAGCATAACAATAACATAGCATATAATAACAATGCTTTGACTCTGTGAAGCACCCAACGCTACTGTGCTGCTTATTAATATCCATATAATAACATAGCATAACATAATAATAACATAGCATAACAATAACAATAACATAGCATATAATAACAATGCTTTGACTCAATGAAGCACCCAACGCTACTGTGCTGTTTATTAATATCCATATAATAACATAGCATAACATAATAATAACATAGCATAACAATAACATAGCATATAATAACAATGCTTTGACTCTGTGAAGCACCCAACGCTACTGTGGTGCTTATTAATATCCATATAATAACATAGCATAACAATAACAATAACATAGCATATAATAACAATGCTTTGACTCTGTGAAGCACCCAACGCTACTGTGCTGTTTATTAATATCCATATAATAACATAGCATAACATTATAATAACATAGCATAACAATAACATAGCATATAATAACAATGCTTTGACTCTGTGAAGCACCCAACGCTACTGTGCTGCTTATTAATATCCATATAATAACATAGCATAACAATAACAATAACATAGCATATAATAACAATGCTTTGACTCTGTGAAGCACCCAACGCTACTGTGCTGTTTATTAATATCCATATAATAACATTGCATAACATTATAATAACATAGCATAACAATAACATAGCATATAATAACAATGCTTTGTGAAGCACCCAACGCTACTGTGCTGCTTATTAATATCCATATAATAACATAGCATAACATAATAATAACATAGCATAACAATAACAATAACATAGCATATATTAACAATGTTTTGACTCTGTGAAGCACCCAACGCTACTGTGCTGTTTATTAATATCCATATAATAACATAGCATAACATAATAATATCATAGCATAACAATAACAATAACATAGCATATAATAACAATGCTTTGACTCAATGAAGCACCCAACGCTACTGTGCTGTTTATTAATATCCATATAATAACATAGCATAACATAATAATAACATAGCATATAATAACAATGCTTTGACTCTGTGAAGCACCCAACGCTACTGTGCTGCTTATTAATATCCATATAATAACATAGCATAACAATAACAATAACATAGCATATAATAACAATGCTTTGACTCTGTGAAGCACCCAACGCTACTGTGCTGTTTATTAATATCCATATAATAACATAGCATAACATTATAATAACATAGCATAACAATAACATAGCATATAATAACAATGCTTTGACTCTGTGAAGCACCCAACGCTACTGTGCTGCTTATTAATATCCATATAATAACATAGCATAACAATAACAATAACATAGCATATAATAACAATGCTTTGACTCTGTGAAGCACCCAACGCTACTGTGCTGTTTATTAATATCCATATAATAACATAGCATAACATTATAATAACATAGCATAACAATAACATAGCATATAATAACAATGCTTTGTGAAGCACCCAACGCTACTGTGCTGCTTATTAATATCCATATAATAACATAGAATAACAATAACATAGCATATAATAACAATGCTTTGACTCTGTGAAGCACCCAACGCTACTGTGCTGCTTATTAATATCCATATAATAACATAGCATAACAATAACATAGCATATAATAACAATGCTTTGACTCTGTGAAGCACCCAACGCTACTGTGCTGTTTATTAATATCCATATAATAACATAGCATAACATAATAATAACATAGCATAACAATAACATAGCATATAATAACAATGCTTTGACTCTGTGAAGCACCCAACGCTACTGTGCTGTTTATTAATATCCATATAATAACATAGCATAACATTATAATAACATAGCATAACAATAACATAGCATATAATAACAATGCTTTGACTCTGTGAAGCACCCAACGCTACTGTGCTGCTTATTAATATCCATATAATAACATAGCATAACAATAACAATAACATAGCATATAATAACAATGCTTTGACTCTGTGAAGCACCCAACGCTACTGTGCTGCTTATTAATATCCAATCCCGTGACTAGCTTCTAATAAAATCAGTTGAATTGGTTTAATAAGCTTTACTGTTTAATTTTATGTGTCAACTTTGCTTATATTTTGTTTTAGAAGTTGAAGATCCTTTGCCAACTCACCATGAGGAGGTCCTGGCCATTCCGAATCTTATTTTGTTTCCTAAACGTGAAGATGTTCCTTTAGATACTTTTCCTGGCTTTTCAGGACCTCGTGAACTTCAACTTGACACTCAGGAATCTAGCGCCACATCTTTTGACGGTCAAGGTATATCTCAAATATTGTGTTTCGTTAGAATTAAACTGGGACGGACTAGTGTATTAAATAGTATAAATTTAGACTACTATTAAGATGGAAGTTTTCCTTGTCTTATTCCGCTGTTCTAAATGCTAAATCTTTTTTGGGTCTAGCAGGAACGTTTCAAATCCTCACTTAAAAGAGGTTTCATGAAAATTGGTTTCTACAACCTAGAAAATTAAGTTTAAACCTAAGTATTCATATATATTTTCTTATAAATCAAGACTTAAATCCGTTTATCAAGACAAGCAAAATTGGCTGCGAATGCTTAATACATTTTAATATATTTTTTTTATATAGTTATAATATATATCTTTTATATAATAAATTTCATAGTGTAGAATATTAATCTCGCTAAAAGTCCTAGACTCAAACTAATTACAGGATTAATTTTGTTGAGTTAAGAGTCAACAAAATGTAGGTCCACCTAGTTCCTTTTGTTAGTTTGTTTTTTAGAATGTTGTATTTTTTTCTGCAATGTAGAATGAAGTCCTATTAAACTTGTGTAATCACTTAGAAAGTCACGCAGGAATTTTTTGGAACTTCAGTAAAAAAAAAGAAACTTTAAACAAACCTAGATAAAATTGATGATTATCCTCATTCATTGATTGAAACAGATGAAAAATAAGCCTGAAAGTGTATAGTTTCTTTTTATTTTCAATTTATTCAAATAAAAAAAAATTCACTTATGTTAGTTTTTTGTCTTCTAAATCATTATTGCGTGAATGTCTACTCCCAGACCTTATGAAGGAGTTTACAATCCTCTTCGCCAAAAGGTAAAATCATCTCCTTGCTATAGAAAAAAAAATTATAGAAAATTTTCTGACTGGAATGAAGACATTAGGAAAGTATTCCAAGTAAACAATTCTGTTTTCGTGCCATCATCTCCTACTTTTCTCTCCCTTCACTTCTTTCGATTGATGGAAGAATCTTTGAATTGGAGCTACAAGATTAAGACATGTTTATTTCCTATTTTGATAATATTGGTAAAGTTTCAGCTTCTTCTGTAATTCCTTCTTTTCCTCTTCTAAATTTTAGGTCTTTTCTTAGATCTATCTATCTTAAATCGAGTGGTATTATGAATTTTTGTAAAATTATGATTGCAAGAATTAAGACATTTTCATTGTTAAGATCTACCTTCTTTTCATCGTTCCTACCCAAACGATATTAGTCATAATAAGTAACTAGTCTTGAAACTTCTTTTAAATTTTGTTATTCCAAGGACTTTAATATGTTCTCGTATTATTTTTCTTCTGAAACGTGGGCCACGGAATGATCCCGCAAGTTGTCGTGGTCCAATAGCTTTTTATTTGTGTTTTTGAAAAATCTAATTTCTTGACTTCTTCATTTCCTTGATTTAAAACGATTTTTTCGTGATTTTCTGTCTCGTTTTTTAGGAAAATTATTCAGCAGGCCTTGCATGCACAGCTTTCCTCAGTTACTTATATCCGGCTCTTGACTCTTGTCTGATACCTATTGCTCCAATTTCGTATCGTACGAAAAGCATTCGATTCATTTTTGCGCCAGATTAGTCTTCAGAAACAATTCCAAACTGTTATAAGCGGTATTACATATTTTTCTTTATTTCATATTTATCTGGTAGTGCCATCTTGGCTGATCTGCTTTTTTGTAACGCTTCCAAAAGAGTGTGTGGTGTCCCACAAGGGTCTGTTATTGGACTGATAAATGTTGGGCAGTCATGCTTTCTCATTTTCTTCAGAGTCACGAAGACTTCCCCTGACTAAAACGATATTTATCTATCAAGAGGAGCTAATGGTAGCTATATGATTTTCCTTCTTTGCTTTCTTGGACACTCAATAGACGAATTCATCGTTCCCATTCACTCAATTTTTATTCCATTTAAAGTATTTGGGCATTTTCCAATAATGCTGGATTTTCACTTGTTCGAAATTTCTTGTTGTATCGAAATTACGCTTCCAACTTTCAACCTTGTTGTCCAGTGTCTACCCAAGCCTCTTGGGCTTGACTAATATCTTGAATACGGTATTGTACAGGTACATGAATATTTAAACGTTGTGCGACATGACTTCTTTCTGATATCGTAGCTAAACATTCACTAGTATGTTTCAGTTGGTGTAATGCAACTTTCTTCCCAATAGGTGTCTGTACATTATAAACAAGACACCGTTGATTTTTGACAATCTCAATGGAAAAACCCTCAATTATGGATTATGTCTTTTGTATTATGTATTTTTATATTGATACTTTACCGGACCTTTCAGTTTCAGTTCGTTTCAATCCAGAATCTCTAAATCTATTATGTGAACTGCAAAATTGTTTATGGTGTCTCATCAAAAATTATAATTTTTTAATTGAAACTAGAGAAATACTTATTCACTTTAAAATAAACTTTTTTCTATTTATTTAAAAAAAAAAACACCAGTAAGCTTACAGTTTTCAACGCAACAGAATGGCTTAATATAAGTGTACTACAGAAATTACATCTATATAACATAACAAAAGGAACATGGCTCAGATCAAATACCAAGTGTAATTAGTATATTTAGAAAAGGCGCTTCAAGTAGTTTCAGAATGCCTAGAGGACAAATAAACAACCTTGACCATCTAACGTAACAAGATCAAT